>NC_059427.1:3196009-3287114 GCF_021028975.2 Sphaerodactylus townsendi
GTTGGAAGGGGCTGATGGGAATTGTAGTCCATAACATCTGGAGTGCCAAAGGTTCGCCACCATGAGAACTATGAGTGAGAAAAGGGGCGTAAACTCCAGTGTGGGAAATCCCTGGATGTTTAGAGTTGGAGCCTACAGGTTTGTTGTGGTTTGGGGAGGGACCAAAGGAGGAACAAGAACAGTTGGGTTTTACAGTTGGGTTTTACACCCCACCTTTCCCTCCTGAGACTCAAGGTGGTTTACATGCTCCTTTCCCTTCCTCTCTCCATAACAGACAGCTTGTGAGGTAGGTGGGGCTGAGAGATTGGCCATGCTGGATGGGGCTGATGGGAATTATAGTCCATGAACATCTGGAGAGCTGCAGGTTGCTGAAGGGGCCTTTACCTGCTGGCTCACCCTGGGCTACTAATCCTCAGCCTAACCTTCCTACCAGCATGGTTGACATTAGTTAGTTAACTTGATATAGCTGCTCCTGTTTTGGAATAAGGCAGAACTGCTCATTCAATTGGTAGAAACCATCACTAAATCTGGCCAGTGGGGGAAGCAAAGCAGAGAACCTAGTCCTCAACAAAGTAATCTACTAAACCGAACAGTCTGGGACACATGATTGCCCTCGTTAACATGTATTAAAGGGTAGGACAAATAATTCAAATTGCCTGTAAACTTTATTCCAAATATTGTAGCTGAGAATTGAACATGAATTAAAAAAGATTAGTTCAAACATGTAGAATACAAGACTGATTTAGCACAGAAACACTCAGTGGTGATACTTGGAAAGGATGGGCTTGACTCTTAACATCCTGCAAACCTGGAAATATTTGACTTTTGAGGACAGTTCTTCCTACATTCCAGGCATTTATATGGTTTCTCCCCAGTGTGGATTGATGGTTAGTAAGATCTAAATTCCGAGCAAAGCTCTTCCCACAATCTAAATATTTATACTATTTCTCCCCAGTGCAGATTTGTTGATGGGCACTAGGATGTGCCTTTTGAGCAAAGCTCTCTGCACATTTCAAGCATTTAAATGGTCCCCCCCCCCCCCCAGTGTGGATTCGTCAGTGGACAGTAAGGTCTGAATTCCGAGGAAATATAGACAATATAAATGAGATAAAAATAGAGAAATATGCAGAACTGGGCTTGGGGAGGAGTGGCCCAGCCCCACGAATCCACCCCATAAAAAATCTATACCTACGTCACTATGCTGAACTGTGAGTAAAGCTCTTTCCTCACTCCGAGCATTTAAATGGCTTCTCCCCAGTGTGGATTCGTTGATGTTTTGTAAGATGAGAGCTTACAACAAAGCTTTTTCCACACTCCAAGCATTTAAATGGCTTCTCCGCCCTGTGCCTTCGTTGATGGATAGTGAGATTTGAATTCTGAAAAAAGCTCTTTCCACACTCCAAGCATGTATATGGTTTCTTCCCAGTATGGATTTGTTGATGTCGAGTAAGATGTGCTCTGTGAGCAAAGCTCACTCCACACTCCAAACATTTGTATGGTTTCTCCCCAGTGTGCATTCGTTGATGGCTAGTAAGACCTGAATTCCAAGCAAAGCTCTTTCCACACTCTAAGCATCTATACAGTTTCTCCCCAGTGTGGATTTGTTGATGGGCACCAAAATGTTCCTTTTGAGCAAAGACCGTTCCGCATTCCAGGTATTTATATGGTTTCTCCCCAGTGTGCATTCGTTGATGGTTAGTAAGATCCGAATTCTGAGCAAAGCTCTTTCCACACTCCAAGCATTTATATAGTTTCTCCCCAGTGTGTATGCTTTGGTGAACAGCTAAACTTGCCCTCCGAGCAAAGCTCTTTCCACACTCTAGGCATTTGTACGGTTTCTCCCTGGTGTGGATTCGTTGATGGTAATTAAGATGTGTCTTTTGAGCAAAGGTCTTTGCACATTCCAAGCATTTAAATGGTTTCTTCCCAGTGTGGATTCGTTGGTGGACAGTAAGATATGAAGTCTGAGCAAAGCTCTTTCCACACTCCAAGCATTTATATTGTTTCTCCCCTGTGTGGATTTGCTGATGTTTAGTAAGTTGGGACCTCACAACAAAACTCATTCCACACTCCAAGCATTTATATGGTTTCTCCCCAGTGTGGATTTGTTGATAGATAGTGAGATTTGAATTCTGAACAAAGCTATTTCTACAATCAAAAATTTTAGATGGTATCTCCACAGTATGGATTTGTTGATGTTGGGTAAGATGTGAAATGCGAGCAAAGCTCTTTCCACACTTCAAACATTTATATGGTTTCGCCCCAAAGTGGATTTGTTGATGTTGAGTAAGATGTGAATTTTGAGCAAAGCTCTTTTCACACTCCAAACATTTATATATTTTCTCTTCAGTATACTCCAAGCATTTATACGATTCCTCCCCAGTGAGTTCAGTAAGATCAGACCGCTGAGCAAAGCTTTTTTCGCACCCCAAGAACTTGTGTGGTTTCTCCGCAGCCTGGTTTTGTTGATGGATAATAAACTCTGAACTCTGAGCACAATCCATTGCACCCTCCAAGCCTATATATGGACTCTCCTGACTTTGGATTTGTTGATGAGTATGAAGATTGGAATGGTGAGTAAAGCTTTCTACGCACTCTGTGAATTTATATGTTTTCTCTCGAGTGTCAATACGCTGATGGCTAAAAAGTGCTGAACTTTGAGCAAAGCTTTCTCCACTCTCCAAGCAGCTGTACATTTTCTCACCAGTGTGGATTTGTTGATGAGCATCATGGATGCAAGTCTTAGCAAAGCTCTTTCCACATGCCAGGCATTTATGTGCCTCCCCTTTGTGGAGTAAATGCTCGCGAATGTCCCCCTTCAAAACAAAGCTTGTTCTACATTGGAAGCACTTATCTAGCATTTCATTTATGTTAATTTTTCCTGGTGTATCAAGTATCTGGGATTCAGCACCATGAGAAACACAGCATTCATTCCTCCTCAACCATTTTATCTCTGCGCTTTTCTGCTCTTTTTCATCAAATAGGAGGTGTTGGGGTTCTCTCATGGACTTGTTCTGTAGACTATTATCCTCTGGAATAAAAAGAGAAGACTGGTAAGACCTTCAAACAAAACAGAAATCAAGCAATGAAGGCCATTAACTGCTTTTGACAACAATAGGATTGGAATTACATGAAGGGGAGAAAAAGTTTGCCCTGTATCAACCAGCTGCTGATGCTTCCTTGGAGGGTAGTTCTGTGAGAGACAAGGTAGCCCCATGGAACCTCTATGTTCGGAGGCAGTATTCTTTGAATTTAGGATAACTCCTCTTGCTAGGGACGCCAGTTTGAAATGGGAGGCTGGGCTAGAAGGTTATCTGGCCAATCTCTCCTTGAATGCGAATGGAGGTCTGATTGAATTTCCTGCAGAGGGAGTCTGGAGCACAGTTTCTGGCCCTGTCAGCAGAGGTGAGGAAGGGGGTGACTAGAGACTGGGCCTTTCAAGTGGGGACTCCTCATCTGAGGAATATATCCCCTTGAAGCTTACCTTCCTATCTGTTTGAAACCAGGCCAAAACAGATCTTTCCAATCAGGCTTTACCCTTGGGATTGACCTATTCAGCTGTTCTTTCGTCTCTGTGTAACCCAATGAGTGTTCTCAGGGGATTTTTGAGGCAGCTCATATTTTACACTTTTGTTGTGACTCTGGCTTTTAATAATTGATCCTTTTGGGCAGTAGGATGTTATGGGTTTTCTTCAGGTTGTATGGCCATGTTCCAGTAGTATTTCCTCAATTTTCTCAGGAGAAAATACTACTGGAACATGGCCATACACCACAACATCCCAGTGATTCCAGCTGTCAAAGCCTTCGACAATGCTTTTAGGCAGTATTTAGGACTTTATACTAATGTTTTGATTTTTGGTCCAGTTTGAGGTGGTCTGCATATTAATTAGTGTGGAAAGGCAATGTGTTAATAAACCAGTGTGTATAAAAGTTGAAAATAGTATAAATATTTCCACCAGACTTACGCACAAAAAGGCCAACGTTTTGCTCCCCATTTTAAGCTCTCATACGTTTGAGAAAGCTTTCCTGGATGTCCCCTTTGGAGAAACCCCTCTGTCCTCCTGGTGATAAAGTTCAGCCTTGGAAACATTGTAGTTCTACACAAATAAGCAGATACCTGCTGATCTCTTCCTTTCTTCTGGGTCCTGTTCAAGTGGATCTCCAGCTTCTTCCAATGGGGATGTGGAACCAGGATTGTGAACCCGAAGTCCTTCTATAAAAGAAACAAGCAGACCAGTTACTGCCAGACATTCCAACTCTAAGAAATATTCAGATTTTTTAACCAGGATAACTAAACCTCAACTACAAATAATGGACAAAAAGGAGGAACCAAATATTTTAAACTCCTGAATTATACACCCAAAAGGAGAGGAGGGTGATTCTGCTTGGATTGAGTAGTATCAAAGCAGCTGATACAGAGAGCGCCTCAAAGTGGAGGAATAGTGAGCAGGGAAATTCAGTATAGGGAAGGGAAAGGCCTAGCCTAGACAAAAGCACCAGGATAATGTTTTGTGGCCCTCAGCCAAGGCAAGAAGGATCCCACAACCCAACATGACAACATCTAAACAGCTACAAGAAAAACTCCCTGTCTAGAGGCTCTTCTCCTTTCAGAGACCCCACAAACCTTTCAAGATAAGAAAAGACAACAAAAAACTCCCACTACAATCTGAATTTTTTTGTCATCTGAATTCTGCATTTAGACTTTTTCTGGAATTCTGGAATTAAGACTTTTTAAAACACTCAACATGGAAAAAGCCCTGTCTCCTCTTCTCTTCCAGCCAGAGCAGGGAAAAAGCACCAGTCCAAATGAATTCAAGGTACCGTATATACTCGTGTATAAGTCGACCCGCATATAAGTCGAGGCACCTAATTTTACCACAAAAAGCTGGGAAAACTTATTGACTCGCGTATAAGTCGAGGGTGGGAAATGCAGCAGCTGCTGGTAAATTTCAAAAATAAAAATAGATACCAATAAAATTACATCAATTGAGGCATCAGTAGGTTAAATGTTTTTGAATATTTATTTCAAAGAAAAACAGTAAACTGTAAGTGGAAAAGAGCGTCAACAAGAACAATATGGTATCAACAATAACTTTAAAAGTACAAAAACCTTAGCTCAATCCTCAGCAACCAAGCTAAAACACAAGAGTTAAAATCTCTTCAAAACTGGATTCCTAATCATCATCTGTAATGTCCAAATGTAACTCCAACTTAGATTTTAAGAGGGATATTATCAGAAATGGAAAATCTACTTATTAGCTTCCCATTGTAAACAATGGGGGATGGGGCGCCCTTTTGGGGATCAATAACTTTGGATCCCCCGGGACCCAAACTTCACCAAACCTGGTTATTGGAATTATATAGAGATTCCCTCTCTTGGATGAGACCAGCCAGGTTTGGTGAAGTTTGGTTTAGAGGGTCCACAGTTATGGACCCTCAAAAGGGTACCCCCATCTACTAATAGCTCCCATTGAAAACAATGGGGAATGGGGGCACTTCCTTTGGGAGTCCATAACTTTGGACCCCCTGAACCAAACTTTACCAAACTTGGCTGGTATCATCAGGGAGTGTTCCTCTCTTGAGGGTGGCTCCTGGTAAAATTTGGTGTCGCTAGCATAAAAAACTGCGCCCCCTGCTGGCCAATGGCAAAGTGTGCTAAAAAAAACACACACAAAAATTTTGTATTGACCAATGCAAGATATAAGTCGAGGGGAGCTTTTTCAGCATTAAAAATGTGCTGAAAAAATCGACTTATACATGAGTATATACGGTAAGTCCAGCAGGCTAGAATTCAGCCAGTGACGCTTACTGTGCCAGAGAGCCAAAACTTCACCTACAAAAATCTCGTTTTTCTTGGTTTTTTCTTCAGATCTCTTCCCCCCTCATTTTATTGAATTTGTGAATCATGCCTAAGCATACACTGGTGTTAACAGAATGAAGACCCCCAGAAGGACCCCAGTTCTTCCCCCTTCGTCCCACCCTGATCCTCTCGGGAGTTGTAATGTTCTTAGGGCAAGAAAATGTCTTCTGAACTTGGTAAAATGCATGTTGAAGTCCATGTACAAATACTGTTATTGTCTTTTTAAAAATGCTCGTTTTCAAGTTTTCTCTGAAAGGCTGAAGATGAGGTCTCACAGACATCCCATAAACTGTTACGGAGGAAAATCCTCCTCCTGCCCTGCTTTCAAATGATTTTTCCTGCACTCAGGATTCTGTTCCCATTGAAGAACACGACGTTTGCTCAATCCTCAGGGGTGGGCCTGCCTCCTCTACCATGTTCTTTTTTGCTTACAAACCAATATTTTAAGATACACATTAACACTAACAGAGTCCAGTAATTAGGCGGTATCTCCTTCCTTGCCTGGCTTTGGACCTTCTACATTCTGCTATTGAGGGTCTCCACTGGAAAAGCCCTACCAGCGTCATAGGACTTTCAAGGCCAGAGAGGGACAGACGTGGTTTGCCA
Organism: Sphaerodactylus townsendi; assembly: GCF_021028975.2. NCBI lineage: Eukaryota > Metazoa > Chordata > Lepidosauria > Squamata > Sphaerodactylidae > Sphaerodactylus > Sphaerodactylus townsendi. The sequence goes on from NC_059427.1 coordinate 3,202,476, forward strand.
TTGCTTTACCTTGCACAGTGTCCCTGGAATTCCTTTGTGGTCTTCCACTCAAGTACCAACCTGGACTAACCCAGCTTAGCTTCTGAGAACTGAAGAGATCAGGCTAGCCTGGCCCATCCATATCAGGGCTCGGGTCCTTTTTAGAGGGAAGGGCTTCAGTCTTTATTAACTGTGAATCAAGGGAAATGAGATCCTTACCCAGAGAAGCCACATTCTGCCAATTGTCCTCCAAGACTTCCTTGTGAAGTTTTCTTTGATCCAGATCCAGCAGAGCCCACTCCTCCTCAGAGAAATGGACACACACCTCCTCAAAGGTCACCAGACCCTGAAAAGAGAAACAAATCAATACTTCTCTCTTTTCAGAGGCGGTTTCCACACAGTCAATTACAGCGCTGGGACATCGGTGTTATGTGCTACGCAGCAGCGACGGAGCGTTCGCTTGGGCAACGATGTTATCGGAATTACGCAGTGACGTTAAGCTGCTGCGATTCGCATGGGAGCGTCGCTGGGATGCTGCTTTGTATTATTTCGTTTGCGCTTGTTCGCCCTACCAAACATGGCTGCCGCCAGTGCTGGATGCCCTTGGGCGGGGTTTCCGCCATCGATTGCAGCCTGACGCTTTGCACGAATGCGCCTGTGGAGCGCCGTTGTTTGTAAAACTTGCTTGTTTAGCTACTTTTGATTACGTCGCTTCATAGCTGTGCAAGCGTTTTGGCATCGCCATAGCATCTGCGCTCCGCCGATGGGCATGCGAATGGACCGCCACAAACGCTGCTTTGAGCGTTTGTCGATCGGCTTATTTTGCCTGTGCGGAAACCACCACAGATAATGTAAGAAACATTCCTCTTCTAACACCAATCCAAATAGAATATAATAAACTTTCTGAACCACCATGACACATTTTCATTTTCTATCCAGTGAGCAGAACAGACAGCAGCTGGGGGAAAGGAGAGAGGGGGATTCACTCGGCCCAGGGAGGTGATGAGAGGCACCCAGGGGCAAGAGCCAGAGTGGCAAACTTACCTGATCAGGCTGCACAGAATCTGCTTTCTCTCTGCCCCAGAGAGATGGGAAGGATTGTAGGGCACCACCTGGAAGGATGCGAAAGTAAGTGGAAGGCATCCTGTACTTTCTGAGTACTTAGCAATTCAGTTCTATGGGGAAAATAAGATTCTTCCTGTCTTGGCTCAGGATCACAATTATCCTTGCATCCTGATTTCAGATTTTTAAATTCTTCCACACTTCAGTCAAATCCAGTCTGAATACGGTTATTGTCTACAAAAGTATGGTCTGTTTGTTCAGTGATAAAGAATTCAGAGAGGTTAGAAGGAAGAACTCTGGTGCAAAGAATAGGCAGTTGTGAACCTATGACAGAAACTCAAATATCAAATCCCAGTGACACATTACCTTTATTGTATCTGTATGGCTTCTTCTGGATTTTCTACTTGTTCTACAATCTAAGCTCAATGATATTATATGACTTACTAGGAATCTTCACCGTTGAATTCTCATATTCTGAACCTAATCATTACTTTTTTCCTACCTTGTAATCAGGTGGTTGCCCGACATCCTAATCTGATCTGCTTACTGATTGCGCAAAGTTTCTTTTTTATCATAGATATATTCTGTCTTGAGTCCCAGTTAAAAAGGCAGAGTATCAATGAAAATAGTGTTGTTGGTAGTGCAAAGGGCTATCAAGTCACAGTTGACTCAAGGTGACCCCATAGGGTTTTCGTGGGAAGAGATGTCCAGAGGTGGTTTGCCATTAGCTGCTTCTATGTGAGCTGAGAGTGTTCTGACAGAACTGTGACTGGCCCAAGGTCACCCAGCAGGCTTCATGTGGAGGAGTGGGGAATCGAACCTGGCTCTCCAGATTGGAGTCCACCTCTCTTAACCACTACGCCACACTGGTTCTCAAGATTACATTACAATGCAGGTATTCAGTTCCATTCCACATCCCAACTGGCTTAATTCCTTTTGGACAAAGAACAAAGAACAATCTGGTTTATGTCAGTTTAGCTATCTGTCATCAAAGTTCACACCAATTACCAGGTGCATGATGGAGGTTGGATTATATAGGGAATGGCTCTGACTGGTAAAAGTTGGTAACTGGTAAAAGTTGCCCGAGGCTGGTTTTTACTCCACGTTTTTGCTTCCTAAGATGAAATTTCTAAACTGCAGCCCACCTACTCTCAAGGAGGAAATGCACTGGAAGCAACACCCCTTTCGATCTTACCTGGAGAAGCTATTCTGTGGTAACCCTCTTGGGCGATCCTTCCCTGCACCTGAAACAGAAGTGGGGATGCGAGAAAGGGGAGGCTGATGAGAAAAGGAACAGGAAACAGGCTAGCTTGGGTTCAAAAAGTGGGAGTAATCCTTGGAGATTTCAAGGGGATCCTTGATCGTATCCATTGACCCCCCTCCCTGTCATAGTTCACAGATTAATGCCTCTCACTTGCTGGTCCTGATTCTTGTCCACTTCCTGGCTCAAGAGGAAACCTTCTGCCAGGGCCACTGCCTGGGAACTGGACTCCGGCCCGCATTCCCTGACCCAGTTCTCCATCTCTGGAGGCAGGAGGACCAGGAACTGCTCCAGAATCACCAGGTCCAGCATCTCCTTCTTGCTGTGTCTTTCTGGCTTCAGCCACTGGCGACAAAGATGGTGGAGTTGACTGCAAACTTTTCGTGGGCCCTCGGCTTCCTGGTAGCGGAAGTGCCTGAATTGCTTGCATTGCACATCTAAAGGGAGGACCTCGTTGTCTTCCGGGTTCTTCTTCATGGCTACTTCCCACAGTTCTCTTCTGCTCCCAGCCTCGGAGGCATCGAGGCCTTCTCTTGATTCAAAGACTGCTGAGTCTAGCTCTCTCCTCATCCTCCCTTCCTCTGCCAGGTTCTTCTGTACAGGCAAGTTCCGGATCTGTGACCTGCAAAGCAAAACTGATTTTGGGACTGAGATTTTATAAATTCACAAACATACATATACAATATGGCTCCTGCGTCCAAAAAAGACCTGTGATTCATGAGAGACCATATTAAAATCAAGGGTTTTTGTCTTCTGGACTTCTGCTTTATGTTGCTACAATCGATAAACACTGAAATGAGTGAATAGGTAGCAGGAGGGACCAAATAGTATAGTGGTTACAATGTCGGATCTTATCTGGGAGAGCAGGTTTGAATCCCCACCCTGCCATGAAAGCTAGCAAGGTGACCTTGGGCAAGTTCCACAATAAGGACAAAGGACAGATTCAAACTATCTCTATGGTAGATTCAACAAGGGTCCTAAGGAACAACGTATTTGTGATTGTGGCTCAAACCAGATAGAGGATGTAAAGCACTATATTTTGCACTGTCCTATGTATGATCATATTAGGAATATATATCTTTAAAATATTCTCGATAAACTATCTGTTACTGAGGAGAATAATGTGTGTTTCATGATGGCCGATGTTTTTGAGGAAGTCACACATAGGGTAGCTACATTTATATTTCTTTCTACCCAAGTTAGAACACAGAAAGGTTATAGTTTAAAGAACAAATTATAAGATGCAAGTTCTGAAAATTTGTAAATTCCTTAAGGTCATGTTTTACCATTCGTGTATATAATTTGGTTTAAAAATGGATTGTGTCTTAAACTGTAGATTTATGATGTAATTTGAAAGGTCTATGGCTAACAAATAAAGACTCTAGTTAAGAATCCCCACCCGGCCAGTCTCACACTCTCAGACTGACACACCTTATAGGGCTGTTGTGAATATAAATTGAAGAAGGGAAGATCATAGAAAGCCTCTTGGGTCTGAAGTGGCATATAAAAGATATTTAAACATTAAATAAGGACAAAGAGCAGATTCAAAAGAGCAGCAGAAGGTCTCAAAGCATAAAGTAGCATTGACTCCCTAGGTTTCCATTTTTTTTTGCCCTTTCTTGTTCCAGCAAACAGCAGCTGGGTTTCTTTGCAGAAACCAGTGGAGCATTGAAAGAGAAAGACACATAACTTTCCACCAGCTGTGCAGAAAAAAAATGTGGCTTTTGAAGGCCACCTTTCATTGAGGTGTTGTTGATCTGCATAGTGTAGTATGGTTTGGTTCATAATTAGCTGCTCAAGGATTTATGCTTTAATGGTCTGTTTGGGCACGCAGTATTTTTATTAAGAACTATGAATCTTTGTGTTTTTATTACACTTTGCCTTTTAAGCCACCTCCTTAGATACGCAGCACAGAATTCTCTAAATAAATCATAATACTAATAGCAAAGTTGGGCAAATCTTTGGATACTTAAATCTACAGACTGGATCTAAGAAAAGGCAAGATAGATTTTTCAAGGAACCAGAAAAGCAGGACCCAAAGGTTTACAGAAAAATGTGCTTTCTAAAATAAAAATAAAAATTGGGAGGGTTTTTTTTAAAAACTCAGAAATGGTAAAAGGAATGACCGTATATTTAAACAGTGGATTCCCTTAGTGGCTGCTGCTAGGCAACCAGAGTGTTCCAAGGCTTCAGGAAAAGCAACAGAGAGGAGCAGAACCCTTTTCAGGTCCATTTTGGCCTTTAAGGGAGGGCACCTTGGCGCAGGATTGACTGGAGTAAACACCTCCAGGTTAGGAAATACTGGAGAATTTGTGGCAGAATCTGAGAAGGCCAAGGTTTGTGGAGGAGATAGGCCTCAGCTGGATGGATTGTCCATCTTCCAAAGCAGCAATATGCGGAGGGAGATACAGGGAAAAGTTATGTGCCACCACACAAGTCCTTGAAGGTGTCCTACGATGCATGTAGGCCTCATCCAATGGCTGGCACCACACAATTGGGCCACAGTTTTCCTAGGCAGAGGCTGCCAGGGTGGGGGAGGGGAAGTAGAAGACAGGGTGGCTGTTGGTTGGGAAGGAGATGTGGTTACCAAAGGAACGGAGGGACCTCAGAGGGGAATAATGCAGGAGACTACAGCCTCCAAAGCTCCCATTTCCACCAGCGGAACCACATTTGTCAGCCTCCAAGAGGGTGGATGAAGCTTCACCTCCCAAACCTCATCATCTCGGCTGCTGCACCCCCAGATCTGCAGGGATTTTCCAACTTGGAGCTGGAAACCCTAAAGGAGAACCGAACTCTGTACCTGGGAGATCTATTGTGATGCCTGGCAATCTCTCCCCCCCCCCTCACCCCCAGAGGTTGGCAGCCCTGGAAGGAGAGAAGTGAGCAAGAAATGGGGCTTTCATGAAAAGAAAAAAGTATCGGGGGAGTAGGAAATGAGATACTTCTGACAAATTATTGTTGGTTCCCCCTTGGAAATCAACATTTTTAGCCTCCAACACAACAAAGTATGGCAGAAACCTTTCAGTGCATGTGGCTGATTTGAGAAAACCAAGGCTGTCTGTCTGAGAACTTGGGGACCCATCACAAAGCGACTGGATTGTCCCAGGGGTCCGTGACTCCAAGAGCAGGTGTAACCCCCATGCCCAGAATGGGTTGAACCAGTAAGGGGGTGGAGACTCAGAGCAGCAGAAAGGCTGCAGAGCTCTTTGGAGAAGACAAGGCTACCAGACTCGGACCTTGATTTCTATAAGCCCTTAACACCTTGTTAAGGGTTTCTTTTTGTGGTTGTAATGGGTGAGAGTTCTCCTGGAAACCTTCATCATGCTGCATCCTGTTCATCAAGCCCTTGGAGTCTTCAGGAGCCAACCCACTTGCAAAGAAGAATTGGACTTGGCAGTCGACTGTAACTAGAAGGACTTGAAATGCAACCTGAACAGGACCTTGAATTGTAATGTTAAATGTTGATGTTTAATGTTATTTGTAAAGAGAAGTAAACTGTTTTGTTTAAATTTGGTTCTTTGCAACTCCTTCCAAGTACTGCCCCACAGAAACCACAAGCTGAGGTTACACAGGTGCAGATTTCAAGCAATGAAAAATGCTGTGTTAGCAAAGGACACCCAAGTGTGCCAGAAGCCACAGCAAAGAAGATTTGCTGCCAGGAGTAAAAAGCGCCTTGTGTGAACCACAGCACATTGGAGAGGAAGACCCTCCCCCCCCCCCCTTCAACTTTCCTCTTTCAGAACAGCAAGGAGAAAAGGCTGCAGGGCTTTAGGGACAGCCCAGCCCCACAACAAAGGCAGGTTGATGGGAAACGTGGCAGAGGAAAATGCACAAAGAGAGGAGATTTTGCTGGAGTTTGGAGGGAGCAGCTGAAGGGGCAGAAGGAGCAAAGAAGGGCAGGAAGTGCAGCAGATATTCCCGGGGGGGGGGGGGGGGAGCCCAGCTCAGCCTCCGGGCAAGGAGAGGAAGAAAGGCAGCTGCTGCCAGGGAGCAAGTTGGGAAAAGGCTCTGCAACTAGAGAAGTTGGGAAAAAGTTGGGAAGTTGGGAAAAGGCTCTGCAACTAGACATAAGAACAGTTTTTCCCCGAATGCCATCACTCTGTTAAACAAATAATTCCCTCGATAATGTCAAACTATTTATTATATATTTATTATATAATTACTGCACTACTTTTTTCATCATTCCTATTACCCATCTCCTCCCAATTGTGACTGTATGACTATAGCCTGTGCTGACATTTCATTTTATTTTATGATTTTACATTTTATGTTTTTATTACTATTGATTGTTTCCTGATTGCTTACTAGACCTATATGACAATCATTAAGTGCTGTACCTTATGATTCTTGACAAATGTATTTTTCTTTTAGGTACACTGAGAGCATATGCACCGGAGACAAATTCCTTGTGTGTCCAATCACACTTGGCCAATAAAGATTCTATTCTATTCTATTCTATTCTATTCTATTCTATTCTATTCTATTCAATACGAACCCTCCCCCGGGTTTCATGATGCTCCGTTGACATTCTTGCTTCCCTGGGGGGTTTGGAAGGGGTGGATCCTGCAGGTCTTTTTGCAACACCCCAAATGCACCCCCCACCACCCCGACTCTCCCCCTCTTCAAACAAAGGAGATGCTGTGCAAAGGAAATCTGCTTTTCTCGCTTACCTGCTTCCTAACAACTCTCCCAGCGCCGCCTCCTCCCTCTCCCCTCCCATCTGCACAAATGGAGGCGGAAGAGACTGGGCAAGTCAGGTGATCCTCTCTGTTGATGCCACTCTAGGAATTCGGACTCCTTCCCTTTAACCCTCAGAGTGACTCCTTGCACAGGGCAAAAAGGACCTCCTCCTGGGTTCCCCCCCCCCCCCGAGGCTGCCCCAGTTTCCCCAGGCAGCCTCACTCTGATCAAAGGGAAGTCATTCTTAAAAGTTTTTACAGCTTCCCTGAATAAAAAGAAACTGAAATAGCTGACGCTTAAAACTAAAATCTAAATCTAACATTGGTATTGCAAGGTTTAATGGACACACCGTTGAAACAAAAAAACAAACAAACATAGGGATTGGAAAATAACCAAAGTTTCCATTTAGAGGGCATTTCTTCTTCTGTCACAAGCATCTAACCAGCTCTGCAAAGAGTTTGGGGAATTGCATAGAATCTTGACTGGGAAATTCATGGAGAGTCTGGATCAGGGGTAGGGAACCTTTAACACTCAAAGAGCCATTTGGACCCGTTTTCCACGGGAAAAGAAAACACTTGGAGCCGCAAATAATTTTTGACATTTAAAATAAAGATAACACTGTATATATTGGGGTTTTTTTTACCTTTTACTCTGCTCATTCTGAGAAGCGCATGGATGCATCCGCCCTGCTGCCTGCAGGGCAGGCAAGGATGGGGCCAGCGGCTCGGCCTCGCTGGCCGCCAGGAAAGCGCCCGCCCCACTCCAAAGGGGCAGGCGAGAGGGGAAGCCCGCGGCACGGCCCAGCCGGCCGTGGGCAGTTGGTGTGCCTGCCCTGCTGCCTTCAGGGCGGGTAAGGATGAGGCCCGCGGCTCAGCTCGTGGAGCCGCAGTGCAAGGGCAGAAGAGCCGCATGCGGCTCCCTACCCCTGGTCTGGATGATGCCTGAGGAAGGTGTGGGGGGGGGGGGCGTGGCAGGTTATAATGCTATATAGTCCAGCCTCCAAAGTGATCTCCAAAGTGCTCTGTTTGACATATGACGCGCCACCCAGAATCAAAATTGACACACTTCCTGGGTCTGCTCTACAGCGCTCAAACTCTATTGCTGACCCTGTGCCCGCCCTGCAGGGCTTGTCGTCGCATGGCTGAATGCCCGATGCCACAGTTGTTCTCTGGTGTGTGTCTTTATTCCCTGACAACTAGGGCTGTGTGCTTTCCTAGTGCTGGGGTTCTGGCCAGGATTTCAGGCCAAACTGCTTTCAATCAGACCCCAGCTTTAAAGACCCTCAAAACTGCTTACAATCTCCCTACAAAGGGCACTAGTGAGGCAGGTGTGGGGCTTGGAGAATAGTGACTGGCTTTGGTCACCCAACATGCTTCATGATCAAATGTACAACAAACTCCCTAGGGATTTCAGTAGCGCTGCTACTGATCACCCCACCACCATCCTGTGTACTTACAAGGAAGGGTGGGGAAACAGACCGTGTGGGAACATTCCTTTCCACACAACGCTGCAGGTAACTGTAACTTTAGGAATGCTGTGTAACTTGGGTGCCTTCAATCTGCTTTTTGGATTTTGTATAATGCCATAGTTCTCGGGCTCTGCATGAAAACCTAGAAGGGGGGGTATATATAAACTGTAACATATCTACAATAACAAATATCAGCTATGAAATTATAATTAAATAAAACCGATTCCTACTGCAGTAAATGTAAGTGCAGGATTTCTTAACTGCTACAAATAACACTGGTTGTCCACAGTTTTCTAGGATATCTGCACATTTTCTTACTGCTTAAACCGACCCGCTGAAAATGGCCTTGCACTTTGTATAGTGTTGTTCCGATAAAAAGTCAATATTTATTCAGAACAATGGAGATTCTGGGCTTTCTTTTTAAAAAAAATTCTTAACGTATGGAAAATGCATACATCAGAGGCAGAGATGTTCGTGTTCATGATAGTGACTTGGTGAGGGAATGGCCAGGTTTGCATGGCTTATTGGGACAGGTCTACTCTGCAGGGTTGGTGTGTGTGTGTTTCTACTGTGAATGACTGCTTCGTGGTAAAATGCACTGCACAAAAGTGCACAAAAGTGCTCTGTTTTGCAAAACAACATCTCTGCTAAAGCCACGTTACCACCTTAAGTGGTGGACTGATAGCAGAAGAACACATCTGTTCCACACTTTCAACATTCCCCTCACACAGGCACCCGATTGGATGCAAACACATGGTTTTTTCAAACTGTTTTTTCAAATGGATGCTCTGGGATGTCAGCCTCTGTTTTCTGCAGGGAGGATGGCCCCTCACTCAGAACGTTTTGGTTTGCACTCTGGCTGAAGAATGCTTATCTTTTACAGAAGGATGTGAAAAGGCTTGGGGGATGGGTAAACTATTTTTAGCATCTTGCAGGAAACTTTTCAAAGGAGCAAAGGCACACAGTTTTGGGAATGAAAGAATATGCAGAACAGACTGTAAAACCATGAACTGCAAAAATCATTGGACTGTCTGGATTTAAAACACTGGGGTGGGAGGGACAGCTTTTTGTATGTACAGCAGGAGAAACAGGCTTTCCAGAGAGAGATCTGCCAGGATTTAAAACACTGGGGTGGGTGGGAGAGGGACAGCTTTTTGTAGAGTTTTGGGAATTCCGGCTGGCTCTCTGCTTCCTAAAACCTTTTGGGAGATTTAAAACACAGGAGAAGCCCCTCTCAATCGGCGCATTCACTGTACCACCTTCGGGGAAACTAGCATTTTGCTCTCTGATCCCTGCCCCAGACTACAGCCTCTCGTCAAAACACACAAAACACAAACGGATAAACATTTTTTCCACGCACAGCCCAAACAAAATCAAACTCACATTGCAAAAGCATTTTATTACCTTTTAATCACCTTTAATTCACCTTTAATTCACACCCTTTAATTAGCTTTTTCATTCAGGGGTGTGCGGCTGGAAGTAGCTGTCAAATTGTGAAAATGTGAAATGAAAGCTACATACCTATACTATGTATAATTACCAATATTCTGATTCAATCTGCTGTTTTCTTTTAAAACTCAAATCCTGCAATTATTTCTCTTCTACCCTATTTTTTCTAATAAATAGAAAAATGAGGCTGGATGCACATATGTTGGGAGTGCTTTGATTGGGTGTTCCTGCATTGCAGGGGTTGACTAGATGGCCCTTGGGGTCTCTTCCAACTCTATGATTCTATGGTTAGTAGCCACTGGAAGGCCTATCCTCTAGCTTGGCATCGTGGTTAACAGTGATGGATTCCAGAGTTTGTTTCCCTGCTCCTCCACATACAGCCTGCTGGGTGACCTTGGGCTAGTCACAGTTCTCTGAGAACTCTGTCAGCTCCACCTAACAAGTCATCTGTTACGAAGGAAAGAAATGTGTAAGCTTCTTTCACACTCCTTACTAGAGAGAAAAAGCAGGGTATATATCCAAACTCTTCTTCTTCTTCTTTTCTTCTAATCTCCTTTTAAAGCTGTCTATGCCTTTTGCCATCACTACACAAACACCCCCAAGAGAAAATTCCACATTTTAATCACTTCCTGTGCAAAGAAGCATCTCTCTTTTGTCTATGCTGATTTCGTTCCCCATCAGCTTCATTGATACACTCCAGTAATAGCATCTTTGCAGAGGGAGAAAAAAGTCTCTTTGGCAACTATGCCCACCGTGCGCATAATTTAATAAATCTGTATCATGGGGCCCCTTAGTTGTCTCTTCTACACTGAAACATTTCAGCCTTTCCTCACAAGAAAAGTACTACAAGCCCCTAAGCACCTTGATTGCCCTGTTTTGTACTTTTTCTAGCTCTGCCATGTCTTTTCTGTGTACAGTGACCAGAATTGCACACAGTATTTCAAATGCAGCCGAACCATAGATCTATACAAGCATTCAGATATATGCAAAATTGACCACCAGCTTCAGCATGATAGTGGGAGCTAGAGTGCCAAAAATCAGAGTAAACAGAGTCAGTGTGGTGCAGTCATCAGAAGGCCTGACAAGGCTCAGGAGATACAGGTTCAAATCCCAACTCTACCAATGAAATTCGCTGGCTCACCCTGGGCTACTAACTCATCCTCAGTCTAACCTTCCTATCAGCATTGTTGACATTAGTTCATTCAATATAGCCGCTCCTGTTTTGGCAGGAGACAGAACTGCTCATTCAATAGTATTACCATCACTAAATATGGCCAGGAAAGGAAGCAAGGCAGTGAACCTAGTCCTCAACAAATTAATCTATTAAATGTAACAATCTGGGACACCCTCCTTAACGTGTATTCAAAGGTTAGGACAAATGACTCAAATTGCCTGTAAGCTGTATTCCAAATATTGTAGCTGAGAATTGAGCATAGATTAACCAAGACTAGTTCAAACATGTAGACAACAAGACAGATTTAGCACAAAAACTCTCAGTGATGATACTTGGAAAGGTTGGGCTTGAGTCTAACATCTTGCAAACCTGGAAATATTTGTATTTTTTTCTCTTCTGTGAATTCTTTGATGCAGCACATGGTTTAGCATTTATGATTTCTCTCCTCTGTGAATACTTTGGTGCAGTTTAAGATATGTCTTTTGAGCAAAGCTCTTTCATGATTCCAGGCATTTATATGGTTTCTCCCCAGTGTGGATTTGTTGATGGTAATTAAGATGTGCCTTTTGAGCAAAGCTCTTTCCACATTCCAAGCATTTAAATGGTTTCTCCCCAGTGTGGATTCGCTGGTGAACAGTAAGGTATGAACTCTGAGCAAAGCTCTTTGCACACTCCTAGCATTTATATGGCTTTTCTACTCCATGGATTTGTTGATGGACAATAAGTGCCGAACTGTGAGCAAAGCTCTTTACACACTCCAAGCATTTATATGGCTTCTCTCCCCCTGTGCAGTCGTTGATGGCTAGTAAGATATGAATTCCGAGCAAAGCTCTGTCCACACTCTAGGCATTTAAATGGTTTCGCCCCAGTGTGGATTTGTTGATGGTAACTAAGATGTGCCTTTTGAGCAAAGCTCTTTGCACATTCCGAACATTTATATGGTTTCTCCCCAGTGTGGATTCGTTGGTGAGCAGTAAGATATGAACTCTGAGCAAAGCTCTTTGCACACTCCAAGCATTTATATGGTTTCTCCCCACTGTGGATTCTTTGATGGACTGTAAGGCGTGAACTGAGAGCAAAGCTCTTTCCACACTTTAAGCATTTATATGGCTTCTCCCCCCTGTGCCTTCGTTGATGTCTAGTAAGATCTGAATTCCAAGCAAAGCTCTTTCCACACTCTAAGCATTTATATGGTTTCTCCCCAGTGTGCATTCGTTGATGATAAGTAAGTGTTGACTTGTGGGTAAAACTCATTCCACACTCCAAGCATGTATATGGCTTCTCCCCAGTGTGGATTCGCTGATGCTTGGTAAGACAGGAGTTCACAGCAAAACTTTTTCCACACTCCAAGCATTTATATGGTTTCTCCCCACTGTGGATTCGTTGATGGATAGTGAGATTTGAATTCTGAAAAAAGCTCTTTCCACATTCCAAGCATTTATATGGTTTCTCCCCAGTGTGGATTTGTTGATGTCGAGTAAGATGTGAACTGTGAGCAAAGCTCTTTCCACACTCCAGACATTCATATCTTTTCTCTTCTGTATACTCCAAGCATTGATATGATTGCTCTCCAGTGAGTTTAGTAACATCAGACCACTGAGCAAAGCTTTTTTCACACTCCAAGAACTTGTATGGTTTCTCTGCAGCCTGGATTTGTTGATAGATAGTAAACTCTGAACCCTGAGCACAGCTCATTGCACACTCCAATCCTCTATCTGGTTTCTCCCTACTTTGGATTAGTTGATGAGTAAGACTGTGAGTAAAGCTTTCTCCGCACTCTGTGAATTTATATGGTTTCTCTCGAGTGTCGATATGCTGATGGCTAGTACGTGCTGAACTTTGAGCAAAGCTTTTCCCACTCTCCAAGCAGCTGTTCATTTTCTCAACAGTGTGGATTTGTTGATGAGCAGCAAGGATGCAAGTCTTAGCAAAGCTCTTTCTAAATGCCAGGCATTTATGTGCCTCCCCTTTGTGGAGTAGATGCTCAGGAACTTCCCCCTTCAAAACAAAGCTTGTTCTACATTGGAAGCACTCATCTGGTTTCCCATTTATATTAATTTTTTCTGTTGTATCAAGTATCTGGGATTCAGCACCCTGAGAAACACAGCATTCATTCTCCCTCATCCATTTTATTTCTGCGCTTTTCTGCTCTTTTTCATCAAATAGGAGGTGTTGTGGTTCTCTCTTGGACTTGTTCTGTAGACTATTATCCTCTGGAATAAAGAGAGAGAAGACTGGTAACACATTCAAACGGAACGGAAATATAGTAATGAAGGCTGATAATTGCTTTTGACAACAACAGGATTAGAATTATTTGAAGGGGAGGGAAAAATTGCCTTTTTTCAACCAGCTGTTGATGCATCCTTGGAGAGTAGTTCTAACATAAAAGGTAACCCTGTGGAACCTCCATGTTCAGAGGCAGTATTCTTTGAAGACAAGTGGTTTGGGTCCTCTTCCTAGGGACTCTAGGTGGAAATGGGAGGCTGTGCTAGAAGGTCATTTGGCCAATCTCTTCTTGAATGCGAATGGAGGTCTGATTGAATTTCCCACAGAGGGAGTCTGGAGCACAGCTTTTGGCCCTGCTAGCAGAGCTGAGGAACGGGGTGACTAGAGACTGGGCCTTTCAAGTGGGGACCCCTCATCTGAGGAATATATCCCCTTGAAGCTTACCTTCCTATCTGTTTGAAACCAGGCCAAAACAGATCTTTCCAACCAGGCTTTACCTTTGGGGTTCACCTATTCAGCTGTTTTATGGTCTGTGTAATTCAATGAATGTTCTCAGGGGATTTTTGAGGCAGCTCATAGGCTATTTTACACTTTCCTTGTGTCTCTGGCTTTCATGAATTTATCCTTTAAGCAGAAGGATGTTGTCGGTTTTCCAGGTTGTATTTTTCAGGAGAAAATACTACTGAAAACCCACAACATCCTAGTGATTCCATAATTTTAGGCAGTATTTAGTACTAATGGGTTTTTGATTTCTGATCCAGTTTGAGGTGCTCTGCATCTTAATAAATGTGGAAAAGCAATACATTAATAAACCAATGTGTATAAAAATTGAAAACTGTATAAATATTTTCACCAGTCTTAGGCACAAACAAGCCAATGTTTTATGTATTGTCGAAGGTGTTCATGGCCAGATTCAACTGTTTGTTGTGAGTTTTCTTGAGCTGTGTGGCTGTGGCCTGGAAGATCTTGTTCCTGATGCAGGCGAAATGTTAGGAACAAGATCTTCCAGACCACGGCCACACAGTCCGGATAACCCACAACAACCAAGCCAATGTTTTGTTCCCCTTTTAAAGTTCTCTTTCACATTTGAGAAAGCTTTCCTGGATGTCGCCTTTGGAGAAACCCCTCTGTTCTCCTGGTGATAAAATTGAGCCTTGGAAACGTTGCTGTTCTACACAAATAAGCAGATACCTGCTGATCTCTTTCTCTTTTCTGAGTCCTGTTCAAGTGTATCTCCAGCTTCTTCCAATGGGGATGTGGAACCAGGATTGTGAACCCGAAGTCCTTCTATAAAAGAAACAAGCAGACCAGTTACTGCCAGACATTCCAACTCTAAGAAATATTCAGATTTTTTAACCAGGCTATCTAAACCTCAGCTACTGATAATGACCAAAAAGGAGGAACCAGGATACACCCAAAAAGGATACACCCAAAAGGAGAGGAGGGGGATACTGCTTGGATTGAGTAGTATCAAAGCAGCTGATATGGAGAGCACCTCAAAGTGAAGGAATAATGAACAGGGAAATTCAGTACAACAAAGGGAAAGCCCTAGTCTAGACAGAGGCACCAAGATACTGTATTGTGGACCTCAGTCAATGCAAGAACGATCCCACAACCCAGTATGAAAACATCTAAACAGCTCCAAGAAAAAGTCATTGTCTAAGGGCTCTTCTGTCTTTCATACTAATAATTAATATTAATATTAATACATATTAATAATTAATATTTAATTTTCTTTTCTGTTTATGGTTACAAAAATAAAATAAATTGGAAAAAAAGTAAGCAAACACCCAAAACTCCTATGAAAATCTGGAAATTTTTTCATTTGAATTCTGCATTTAGACTTTTTCTGGAATTCTGCAATTAAGACTTTTTATACTACTCAACATGGAAAAAGCTCAGAATCGCATGCCCTGTCTACCTTTCTCTTCCAGCCAGAGCAGGGAAAAAGAAACAGCCCAAATGAATTCAAGATAAGCCTAGTGGGCCAGAATTCAGCCAATGACGCTTATTTTGTCAGAGAGCCAAACTTCACCTACAAAAATCTCATTTTTCTTGGTTTGTTCTTCAGGGCTCTTCTCTCTCATTCAACTGGATTTGTGAGCCATGCCTAAGCATACACTGATGTAAACAGAATGAAGACCCAAGATGGACCCCAATCCTTTCCTTCTTTCCCCTCCATCCCATACTAATCCTCCTCAGTTCCCATCGAAGGCTACATGGTCCTCAGGGCAAAAAAATGTCTTCTGAGCTTGGTAAAATGCGTATGGAAGGCCCTATATATTCATTGTCATTCTTTAAAATGCTCATTTTCAAGGTTTCTCATGAGGCCTCACAGACATCCCATAAACTGTTACGGAGGACAATCCTCCTTCTGCCCTGCTTTCAAATGATTTTTCCTGCACTCAAGAGGTTGTTCCCACTGAAGAACACTGAGCTCACCTAATCCTCAAAGGGAAATCAGGGGTGGGCCTTCCTCCCCTACCGTGCTCTTTTTTGCTTATGAACCAATATTTTAATTTATACACTGACATTAACAGAGTTCAGTAATTATTGGAACCTCCTCCCTTGCCTGGCTTTGGATCTTCTACATTCCGCTATTGAGGGACCCCATTGGAGGTGGTCAGCTATTGCCTTGCCCTTCAGAGTGTCCCTGGAATTCCTTGGTGGTCTCCCACCCAAGTACCAACCTGGACTGACCCAGCTTAGCTTCTGAGAACTGAAGAGATCAGGCTAGCCTGGGCCATCCATATCAGGGTTGGGGTCCTTTTTAGAGGGGAGGGCTTCAGTCTCCACTAACTGTGAATCAAGGGAAAGGAGAGTCTTACCCAGAAAGGCCACATTCTGCCAATTGTCCTCCAAGACTTCCTTGTGAAGTTTTCTTTGGTCCGGATCCAGCAGAGCCCACTCCTCCTCGGTGAAATGAACAGACACCTCCTCAAAGGTCACCAGACCCTGAAAAGAGAAACAAACATTCCTCTTCTAACACCAATCCAAACAGAATATAATACACTTTCTGAACCACCGTGACACATTTTCATTTTCTGGAGTACTGTGTTCAGTTCTGGTCGCCACATCTCAAAAAGGATATTGAAGAGATAGAAAAAGTGCAGAGAAGGGCGACGAGGATGATTGAGGGACTGCAGCACCTTCCTTATGAGG
Source organism: Sphaerodactylus townsendi (assembly GCF_021028975.2). Taxonomy (NCBI): domain Eukaryota; kingdom Metazoa; phylum Chordata; class Lepidosauria; order Squamata; family Sphaerodactylidae; genus Sphaerodactylus; species Sphaerodactylus townsendi. Next base: position 3,218,937 of record NC_059427.1, read on the forward strand.
AAAGGCTGCAGCGTTTGGGACTCTTTAGTTTGGAGAGGAGACGTCTGAGGGGGGATATGATTGAAGTCTATAAAATTATGCATGGGGTAGAAAATGTTGACAGAGAGAAATTTTTCTCTCTTTCTCACAATACTAGAACCAGGGGGCATTCATTGAAAATGCTGGGGGGAAGAATTAGAACTAATAAAAGGAAACACTTCTTCACGCAACGTGTGATTGGTGTTTGGAATATGCTGCCACAGGAGGTGGTGATGGCCACTAACCTGGATAGCTTTAAAAGGGGCTTGGACAGATTTATGGAGGAGAAGTCGATTTATGGCTACCAATCTTGATCCTCTTTGATCTGAGATTGCAAATGCTCTTAACAGTCCAGGGTGCCTCGGGGAGCAACAGCCACAGAAGGCCATTGCTTTCTACATCCCACATGTGGAACTCCCAAAGGCACCTGGTGGGCCACTGCGAGTAGCAGAGAGCTGGACTAGATGGACTCTGGTCTGATCCAGCTGGCTTGTTCTTATGTTCTTATGTTCTTAATCTCATAAAAATTCTAAGATACAGACCAGAGAAGTATTATAAAATATCAAGTGTACGCTCACAAATGTTTCTCATTCTAGTGAGGAAAGCATTTTCCAAATATAGCAGACATTTTTCCATTTAGCAGACATTTAATTTAAATAGACAAATACACTGTTAATTTTTCTAATCAATCCTCCTTTGGGATAATGTTCTTCTTCCAATTCAAAAATTAGCCTTGGAGATGTTATGGCTTTAAGCACAAATTCACAAACATCTTCGGAAGGGAGAGCTACATAATTTAATGATTAAAACTTCAGAGGATAATGGTAGCTCAATCTTTATGGCTTTAGAAATGGAGGTGGTGATCAGACAATTGAAAATCATTGATAGAATATCAAGTCAAAACAGACAAATAACCAAATTGATAACTAGTGGTTTCGAAGGTCAAATGAGATTGTTTAAAAATAAAAAACGAAGTTAAAGATCTAATTTTATTTTGATGCATAATGGCCAAGTGCTGAAAAGGTTAGGGTTTAAGGAATAATATTCACTCCAGGAGAAACTGAAAGACTCAATGAAATAAGTAGTTTATAAGTTGGTTAACTTTTTTTCTTTGTATGTGTTTTGGGTTCTGATTTTAAAGTACAAAATAAAAAACTGAACTGGACAAAAGAAAGAAAAACCTGTAGCAATCATATTCCTAAATTCTGTTTTTCTCTTACACTCCTCCCACCAAATCTGTATGAAATTGGTATCTTTAGCCCCACATACCTAACAATCCCTATTAGCCCCTTCATAAATTGTTGCTACTTTATGGGAAGACAGGGACCACTGATACAGCATTTTTATTAAGTTTATTTGACTGAGAAGATTACAGAGAAGATCAGACTGCTTCTGAACACTGATGCCCAGACCTCTTGGTGCTGTCTCATTTCCACGTGATTGGTCACTCATTTCCATGTATGTACAGAGAAAGGGAAGTGAGAACTGGGAACATCAACATTCTCATGCACATGGAGACCTACCTGTGCCCCAAACTATGGTAGTTTAGGGGTGGGGGAGGATGAGAGAAGGAGGAAGCTACTTCACTCCTTGGCCCATTTTTACAAACACTATCCTGCTCTAACAGGGAATAAAGTGCAAACATATAAATTCTCTAAATAAACCCACAAAACAACCATCCAAATAAAGGGGAAACCAAAGTGAGACTTCAGATGACTAATAGAAGCCTGGAGATCTTATCTCTTCCAGGACAATGGGAGAGTTAAGAGCACTGCTGGATCAGACCAGGGAGAGTCCATCCAGCCCAGCATCCTAGGCTGCTATACACAGAGACAGAACCAAATCCAACAAGGCAAAAAAAAAGGCCAAGGTCTCCGGGAGCATTGCTTCTGACACTGGAATTGGAATGTGGCGGGTTCCCTTCAGTCACTATGCTAGGTAGCTACTGATATCTCTGTGCTGGGCACCCCTGGTGGGCCACTGCGAGTAGCAGAGAGCTGGACTAGATGGACTTTGGTCTGATCCAGCTGGCTTGTTCTTATGTTCTTATAGGCCTCTCCCCCAACTTGGCATTGTGGTTAACAGTGGTGGACTCTAATCTGGAAAACAGAGTTTTTTCCCATGCTCCTCCACAGGCAGCCTGCTGAGTGACCTTGAGCTAGTCACAGTCTCCTCTGAGGTGTTCCTGGGGCCCCACCTGCCTCACAAGGTATCTGTTATGGAGAGAGAAAGGAAACAAATTTGGAAGCTGCTTTGAGACTCCTTACTGGAGAGAAAAGCAGGGTAAAAATTCAAACTCTACTTTTTCTTCTCTGCTTATCTCCTTTTATGCCTTTTGACATCACTACATCCCGAGAGTGAATTCCACATTTTAATAACTTCCTGTGCAAGTATCCTTTTTGTCCATTCTGAATACATTCCCCATCAGCTTTATTGGATTCACTCCAGTTGTAGCATCGTGAGAGAGGGAGGAAAAAAGTATCTTTGGCAACTCTGTCCACCATGTGCATAATTTGATAAATCCAGACTGCTGGGTCTCCTCTTAGTTGTCTGTTCTACGCTGAAAAGTTCCAAACATTTCATCCTTTCCTCACAAGGAAAGTGCTACAAACCCCTAAGTACCTTTAGGTGTACCTAAGTATTGCTATAAAATAATAAGTAAAATGTATCATTGGCAGACACAAAGCCTCCACTACTTAGGATCATACATGTACATTCCAAAACATACACCACCAGACCTGATAAGCATCTTGAGCCCACTAGATCTCTCTTCATAGGTCAACAATACACTCCCCCAAGTACCTTGATTCTGTCTCCTCCTTTAATTTTCTCCTAGCTCTGTTGCACTTTTCTGTGTACAGCCACCAGAATTGGTACACGGTATTTCAAATGAGGCTGGAACCATGATCTATAAAAGGATTCAAATCTATGTAAAATTTGGCCACCAGCTCTAAAGTGATAGTGGGAGCTAGAGTGCCAAAAATCAGGGTAAGCTGAGTCAGTGTGGTGCAGTCATCAGAAGGCCTGACTAGGCTCAGGAGATAAAGGTTCAAATTCCAAATCTACCAATTAAATTCGCTGGCTCACCCTGGGCTACTAACTCATCCTCAGCCTAACCTTCCTATCAGCATAGTTGACATTAGTTTTGGCAGGAGACAGAACTGCTCATTCAATAGGTAGAAAATGGCATGTGGAGAAAGTAAGGCAGAGAACCTAGTCCTAAACAAATTAATCTATTAAATGTAACAGTCTGCAACACCCCTCCTTAACATGTATTCAAAGGGTAAGACAAATAATTCAAATTTCTGGCAACTTCTATTCCAAATATTGTGGCTGAGAATTGAACATGAAGTAATCAAGAGTAGTTCAAACATGTAGAATACAAGACTGATTTAGCATAAAAACCATCAGTGATGATAGTTGGAAAGGTTGGGCTTGAGACTACCATCTTGCAAACCTGGAAATATTTGTATGTTTTCCCTCTTGTGTGAATTATCTGATGCAACACATAGCTTAGCATTTATGATTTTTCTCCTCTGTGAATACTTTGATGCAGCTTAAGATGTGCCTTTTGAGGAAAGCTTTTTCCACAATCCAGGCGTTTATATGGTTACTCCCCAGTGTGGATTCGTTGATGGTTAGTAAGATCTGAATTCCGAGCAAAGTTCTTTCCACACTCTAAGCATTTATATGATTTCTCCCCACTGTGGATTCGTTGATGGACAGTTAGATGTGAATTAAAAACAAAGCTCATTCCACAGTCTAAGCATTAATGTCGTTTCTCCCTACTGTGGATTCGTTGATGGCTAGTAAGATGTGACTTTCGAGTAAAGCTCTTTGCACATTCCAAACATTTATGTGGTTTCTCCCCAGTGTGGATTCGTTGATGGATAGTGAGATTTGAATTGTAAACAAAGCTTTTTCCACACTCCAAACATTTATATGGTTTCTCCCCAGTGTGTATCCGTTGATGATCAGTAAGCCTTGAACTTTGGGAAAAACTCATTCCACACTCCAAGCATTTATGCGGTTTCTCCCCAGTGTGGATTCGTTGATGGACAGTGAGATTTGAATTCTGAGCAAAGCTCTTTCCACACTCCAAGCATTTATATGGTTTCTCTCCAGTGTGGATTCGTTGATGGATAGTGAGAATTGAATTGTGAACAAAGTTTCTTCCACACTCCAAACATTTATATGGTTTCTTTGCAGTGTGTATTCGTTCATGATTATTAAGTGCTGAACTATGAATAAAGCTCATTCCACACTCCAAGCATTCATATGGTTTTTCCGCAGTGTGGATTAGTTGATGTTTAGTAAGATGGGAACTCACAACAAAGCTTTTTCCACACTCCAAGCATTTATGTGGTTTCTCCCCAGTGTGTATCTGTTGATGAACAGTAAGCCTTGAACTGTGGGAAAAACTCATTCCACACTCCAAGCATTTATATGGTTTCTCCCCAGTGTGGATTCGTTGATGGATAGTGAGATTTGAATTCTGAACAAATCTCTTTCCACACTCCAAGCATTTATATGGTTTCTCCCCAGTATGGATTTGTTGATGATACATAAGTGTTGAACTGTGAGCAAAGCTCTTTCCACACTCCAAACATTTATATGGCTTTTCACCAGTGTGGATTTGTTGATGAGCAACAAGGATGCCAGTTTTAGCAAAGCTCTTTCCATGTGCCAGGCATTTATGTGCTTCCACTTTGTGGAATAGATGCTCAGGGACCTCCCCCTTCAAAACAAAGCTTGTTTCATATTGGAAGCACTTATCTGGTTTCTCATTTATGTTAATTTTTCCTGGTGTTTCAAGTATCTGGGATTCAACACCCCGAGAAACACAACATTCATTCTCCCTCTTCCATTTCATTTTCATGCTTTTTTGCTCTTTTTCATCAAATAGGAGGTGTTGTGGTTCTTTCTTGGACTTGTCCTGTAGACTATTATCCTCTGGAATAAAGAGAGATGACTGGTAAGACCTTCAAACAAAAGCAAAATCAAGTAATGAAGTAATTGCTGTTGACAACAACAACATTGGAATTACTTGAAGGGGAGAAAAATGTTGCCCAGTTTCAACCAGCTGTTTTTTCTTCTTTGGAGGGTAGTTCTATGAAAGACAAGATCTTTCCAACTAGGCTTTACCTTTGGGGTTAACCTATTCAGCTGTTTTATGGTCTTTGCCTAACCTGACAAGTGTTCTCAGGGGATTTTTGAGACAACTCATAGGCTATTTTAAACTTTTCTTGTGCCTCTGGCTTTTATGAATTGATCCTTTAGGCAGTAGGATGCTGTGGGTTTTCTGGGTTGTATGGCTGTGTTCCAGTAGTATTTTCTCCCGAGAAAACCCGCAACATCCTAGTGATTCCGGTCTAGTGATTCCGGCTGTGAAAGCCTTTCCACCCCCCCCCCCCCCAAACCCACCCCCCCCCCCCCCCCCCACCCACCACCCCCCCCCCCCACCCCCCCCCCCCACCACCCCCCCCCCCCCCCCCCCCCCCCCCCACCCCCCCCCCCCCCCCCACACCCCCCCCCCACCCGCACCCCCCACCCACACCCACACCGCACCCCCCCCCCACACACCGCCCCCCCCCCCCCCACCCCCCCCCCCCCCCACCCCCCCCCCCCCCCACCCCCCCCCCCCCCCACCCCCCCCCCCCCCCACCCCCCCCCCCCCCCACCCCCCCCCCCCCCCACCCCCCCCCCCCCCCACCCCCCCCCCCCCCCACCCCCCCCCCCCCCCACCCCCCCCCCCCCCCACCCCCCCCCCCCCCCACCCCCCCCCCCCCCCACCCCCCCCCCCCCCCACCCCCCCCCCCCCCCACCCCCCCCCCCCCCCACCCCCCCCCCCCCCCACCCCCCCCCCCCCCCACCCCCCCCCCCCCCCACCCCCCCCCCCCCCCACCCCCCCCCCCCCCCACCCCCCCCCCCCCCCACCCCCCCCCCCCCCCACCCCCCCCCCCCCCCACCCCCCCCCCCCCCCACCCCCCCCCCCCCCCACCCCCCCCCCCCCCCACCCCCCCCCCCCCCCACCCCCCCCCCCCCCCACCCCCCCCCCCCCCCACCCCCCCCCCCCCCCACCCCCCCCCCCCCCCACCCCCCCCCCCCCCCACCCCCCCCCCCCCCCACCCCCCCCCCCCCCCACCCCCCCCCCCCCCCACCCCCCCCCCCCCCCACCCCCCCCCCCCCCCACCCCCCCCCCCCCCCACCCCCCCCCCCCCCCACCCCCCCCCCCCCCCACCCCCCCCCCCCCCCACCCCCCCCCCCCCCCACCCCCCCCCCCCCCCACCCCCCCCCCCCCCCACCCCCCCCCCCCCCCACCCCCCCCCCCCCCCACCCCCCCCCCCCCCCACCCCCCCCCCCCCCCACCCCCCCCCCCCCCCACCCCCCCCCCCCCCCACCCCCCCCCCCCCCCACCCCCCCCCCCCCCCACCCCCCCCCCCCCCCACCCCCCCCCCCCCCCACCCCCCCCCCCCCCCACCCCCCCCCCCCCCCACCCCCCCCCCCCCCCACCCCCCCCCCCCCCCACCCCCCCCCCCCCCCACCCCCCCCCCCCCCCACCCCCCCCCCCCCCCACCCCCCCCCCCCCCCACCCCCCCCCCCCCCCACCCCCCCCCCCCCCCACCCCCCCCCCCCCCCACCCCCCCCCCCCCCCACCCCCCCCCCCCCCCACCCCCCCCCCCCCCCACCCCCCCCCCCCCCCACCCCCCCCCCCCCCCACCCCCCCCCCCCCCCACCCCCCCCCCCCCCCACCCCCCCCCCCCCCCACCCCCCCCCCCCCCCACCCCCCCCCCCCCCCACCCCCCCCCCCCCCCACCCCCCCCCCCCCCCACCCCCCCCCCCCCCCACCCCCCCCCCCCCCCACCCCCCCCCCCCCCCACCCCCCCCCCCCCCCACCCCCCCCCCCCCCCACCCCCCCCCCCCCCCACCCCCCCCCCCCCCCACCCCCCCCCCCCCCCACCCCCCCCCCCCCCCACCCCCCCCCCCCCCCACCCCCCCCCCCCCCCACCCCCCCCCCCCCCCACCCCCCCCCCCCCCCACCCCCCCCCCCCCCCACCCCCCCCCCCCCCCACCCCCCCCCCCCCCCACCCCCCCCCCCCCCCACCCCCCCCCCCCCCCACCCCCCCCCCCCCCCACCCCCCCCCCCCCCCACCCCCCCCCCCCCCCACCCCCCCCCCCCCCCACCCCCCCCCCCCCCCACCCCCCCCCCCCCCCACCCCCCCCCCCCCCCACCCCCCCCCCCCCCCACCCCCCCCCCCCCCCACCCCCCCCCCCCCCCACCCCCCCCCCCCCCCACCCCCCCCCCCCCCCACCCCCCCCCCCCCCCACCCCCCCCCCCCCCCACCCCCCCCCCCCCCCACCCCCCCCCCCCCCCACCCCCCCCCCCCCCCACCCCCCCCCCCCCCCACCCCCCCCCCCCCCCACCCCCCCCCCCCCCCACCCCCCCCCCCCCCCACCCCCCCCCCCCCCCACCCCCCCCCCCCCCCACCCCCCCCCCCCCCCACCCCCCCCCCCCCCCACCCCCCCCCCCCCCCACCCCCCCCCCCCCCCACCCCCCCCCCCCCCCACCCCCCCCCCCCCCCACCCCCCCCCCCCCCCACCCCCCCCCCCCCCCACCCCCCCCCCCCCCCACCCCCCCCCCCCCCCACCCCCCCCCCCCCCCACCCCCCCCCCCCCCCACCCCCCCCCCCCCCCACCCCCCCCCCCCCCCACCCCCCCCCCCCCCCACCCCCCCCCCCCCCCACCCCCCCCCCCCCCCACCCCCCCCCCCCCCCACCCCCCCCCCCCCCCACCCCCCCCCCCCCCCACCCCCCCCCCCCCCCACCCCCCCCCCCCCCCACCCCCCCCCCCCCCCACCCCCCCCCCCCCCCACCCCCCCCCCCCCCCACCCCCCCCCCCCCCCACCCCCCCCCCCCCCCACCCCCCCCCCCCCCCACCCCCCCCCCCCCCCACCCCCCCCCCCCCCCACCCCCCCCCCCCCCCACCCCCCCCCCCCCCCACCCCCCCCCCCCCCCACCCCCCCCCCCCCCCACCCCCCCCCCCCCCCACCCCCCCCCCCCCCCACCCCCCCCCCCCCCCACCCCCCCCCCCCCCCACCCCCCCCCCCCCCCACCCCCCCCCCCCCCCACCCCCCCCCCCCCCCACCCCCCCCCCCCCCCACCCCCCCCCCCCCCCACCCCCCCCCCCCCCCACCCCCCCCCCCCCCCACCCCCCCCCCCCCCCACCCCCCCCCCCCCCCACCCCCCCCCCCCCCCACCCCCCCCCCCCCCCACCCCCCCCCCCCCCCACCCCCCCCCCCCCCCACCCCCCCCCCCCCCCACCCCCCCCCCCCCCCACCCCCCCCCCCCCCCACCCCCCCCCCCCCCCACCCCCCCCCCCCCCCACCCCCCCCCCCCCCCACCCCCCCCCCCCCCCACCCCCCCCCCCCCCCACCCCCCCCCCCCCCCACCCCCCCCCCCCCCCACCCCCCCCCCCCCCCACCCCCCCCCCCCCCCACCCCCCCCCCCCCCCACCCCCCCCCCCCCCCACCCCCCCCCCCCCCCACCCCCCCCCCCCCCCACCCCCCCCCCCCCCCACCCCCCCCCCCCCCCACCCCCCCCCCCCCCCACCCCCCCCCCCCCCCACCCCCCCCCCCCCCCACCCCCCCCCCCCCCCACCCCCCCCCCCCCCCACCCCCCCCCCCCCCCACCCCCCCCCCCCCCCACCCCCCCCCCCCCCCACCCCCCCCCCCCCCCACCCCCCCCCCCCCCCACCCCCCCCCCCCCCCACCCCCCCCCCCCCCCACCCCCCCCCCCCCCCACCCCCCCCCCCCCCCACCCCCCCCCCCCCCCACCCCCCCCCCCCCCCACCCCCCCCCCCCCCCACCCCCCCCCCCCCCCACCCCCCCCCCCCCCCACCCCCCCCCCCCCCCACCCCCCCCCCCCCCCACCCCCCCCCCCCCCCACCCCCCCCCCCCCCCACCCCCCCCCCCCCCCACCCCCCCCCCCCCCCACCCCCCCCCCCCCCCACCCCCCCCCCCCCCCACCCCCCCCCCCCCCCACCCCCCCCCCCCCCCACCCCCCCCCCCCCCCACCCCCCCCCCCCCCCACCCCCCCCCCCCCCCACCCCCCCCCCCCCCCACCCCCCCCCCCCCCCACCCCCCCCCCCCCCCACCCCCCCCCCCCCCCACCCCCCCCCCCCCCCACCCCCCCCCCCCCCCACCCCCCCCCCCCCCCACCCCCCCCCCCCCCCACCCCCCCCCCCCCCCACCCCCCCCCCCCCCCACCCCCCCCCCCCCCCACCCCCCCCCCCCCCCACCCCCCCCCCCCCCCACCCCCCCCCCCCCCCACCCCCCCCCCCCCCCACCCCCCCCCCCCCCCACCCCCCCCCCCCCCCACCCCCCCCCCCCCCCACCCCCCCCCCCCCCCACCCCCCCCCCCCCCCACCCCCCCCCCCCCCCACCCCCCCCCCCCCCCACCCCCCCCCCCCCCCACCCCCCCCCCCCCCCACCCCCCCCCCCCCCCACCCCCCCCCCCCCCCACCCCCCCCCCCCCCCACCCCCCCCCCCCCCCACCCCCCCCCCCCCCCACCCCCCCCCCCCCCCACCCCCCCCCCCCCCCACCCCCCCCCCCCCCCACCCCCCCCCCCCCCCACCCCCCCCCCCCCCCACCCCCCCCCCCCCCCACCCCCCCCCCCCCCCACCCCCCCCCCCCCCCACCCCCCCCCCCCCCCACCCCCCCCCCCCCCCACCCCCCCCCCCCCCCACCCCCCCCCCCCCCCACCCCCCCCCCCCCCCACCCCCCCCCCCCCCCACCCCCCCCCCCCCCCACCCCCCCCCCCCCCCACCCCCCCCCCCCCCCACCCCCCCCCCCCCCCACCCCCCCCCCCCCCCACCCCCCCCCCCCCCCACCCCCCCCCCCCCCCACCCCCCCCCCCCCCCACCCCCCCCCCCCCCCACCCCCCCCCCCCCCCACCCCCCCCCCCCCCCACCCCCCCCCCCCCCCACCCCCCCCCCCCCCCACCCCCCCCCCCCCCCACCCCCCCCCCCCCCCACCCCCCCCCCCCCCCACCCCCCCCCCCCCCCACCCCCCCCCCCCCCCACCCCCCCCCCCCCCCACCCCCCCCCCCCCCCACCCCCCCCCCCCCCCACCCCCCCCCCCCCCCACCCCCCCCCCCCCCCACCCCCCCCCCCCCCCACCCCCCCCCCCCCCCACCCCCCCCCCCCCCCACCCCCCCCCCCCCCCACCCCCCCCCCCCCCCACCCCCCCCCCCCCCCACCCCCCCCCCCCCCCACCCCCCCCCCCCCCCACCCCCCCCCCCCCCCACCCCCCCCCCCCCCCACCCCCCCCCCCCCCCACCCCCCCCCCCCCCCACCCCCCCCCCCCCCCACCCCCCCCCCCCCCCACCCCCCCCCCCCCCCACCCCCCCCCCCCCCCACCCCCCCCCCCCCCCACCCCCCCCCCCCCCCACCCCCCCCCCCCCCCACCCCCCCCCCCCCCCACCCCCCCCCCCCCCCACCCCCCCCCCCCCCCACCCCCCCCCCCCCCCACCCCCCCCCCCCCCCACCCCCCCCCCCCCCCACCCCCCCCCCCCCCCACCCCCCCCCCCCCCCACCCCCCCCCCCCCCCACCCCCCCCCCCCCCCACCCCCCCCCCCCCCCACCCCCCCCCCCCCCCACCCCCCCCCCCCCCCACCCCCCCCCCCCCCCACCCCCCCCCCCCCCCACCCCCCCCCCCCCCCACCCCCCCCCCCCCCCACCCCCCCCCCCCCCCACCCCCCCCCCCCCCCACCCCCCCCCCCCCCCACCCCCCCCCCCCCCCACCCCCCCCCCCCCCCACCCCCCCCCCCCCCCACCCCCCCCCCCCCCCACCCCCCCCCCCCCCCACCCCCCCCCCCCCCCACCCCCCCCCCCCCCCACCCCCCCCCCCCCCCACCCCCCCCCCCCCCCACCCCCCCCCCCCCCCACCCCCCCCCCCCCCCACCCCCCCCCCCCCCCACCCCCCCCCCCCCCCACCCCCCCCCCCCCCCACCCCCCCCCCCCCCCACCCCCCCCCCCCCCCACCCCCCCCCCCCCCCACCCCCCCCCCCCCCCACCCCCCCCCCCCCCCACCCCCCCCCCCCCCCACCCCCCCCCCCCCCCACCCCCCCCCCCCCCCACCCCCCCCCCCCCCCACCCCCCCCCCCCCCCACCCCCCCCCCCCCCCACCCCCCCCCCCCCCCACCCCCCCCCCCCCCCACCCCCCCCCCCCCCCACCCCCCCCCCCCCCCACCCCCCCCCCCCCCCACCCCCCCCCCCCCCCACCCCCCCCCCCCCCCACCCCCCCCCCCCCCCACCCCCCCCCCCCCCCACCCCCCCCCCCCCCCACCCCCCCCCCCCCCCACCCCCCCCCCCCCCCACCCCCCCCCCCCCCCACCCCCCCCCCCCCCCACCCCCCCCCCCCCCCACCCCCCCCCCCCCCCACCCCCCCCCCCCCCCACCCCCCCCCCCCCCCACCCCCCCCCCCCCCCACCCCCCCCCCCCCCCACCCCCCCCCCCCCCCACCCCCCCCCCCCCCCACCCCCCCCCCCCCCCACCCCCCCCCCCCCCCACCCCCCCCCCCCCCCACCCCCCCCCCCCCCCACCCCCCCCCCCCCCCACCCCCCCCCCCCCCCACCCCCCCCCCCCCCCACCCCCCCCCCCCCCCACCCCCCCCCCCCCCCACCCCCCCCCCCCCCCACCCCCCCCCCCCCCCACCCCCCCCCCCCCCCACCCCCCCCCCCCCCCACCCCCCCCCCCCCCCACCCCCCCCCCCCCCCACCCCCCCCCCCCCCCACCCCCCCCCCCCCCCACCCCCCCCCCCCCCCACCCCCCCCCCCCCCCACCCCCCCCCCCCCCCACCCCCCCCCCCCCCCACCCCCCCCCCCCCCCACCCCCCCCCCCCCCCACCCCCCCCCCCCCCCACCCCCCCCCCCCCCCACCCCCCCCCCCCCCCACCCCCCCCCCCCCCCACCCCCCCCCCCCCCCACCCCCCCCCCCCCCCACCCCCCCCCCCCCCCACCCCCCCCCCCCCCCACCCCCCCCCCCCCCCACCCCCCCCCCCCCCCACCCCCCCCCCCCCCCACCCCCCCCCCCCCCCACCCCCCCCCCCCCCCACCCCCCCCCCCCCCCACCCCCCCCCCCCCCCACCCCCCCCCCCCCCCACCCCCCCCCCCCCCCACCCCCCCCCCCCCCCACCCCCCCCCCCCCCCACCCCCCCCCCCCCCCACCCCCCCCCCCCCCCACCCCCCCCCCCCCCCACCCCCCCCCCCCCCCACCCCCCCCCCCCCCCACCCCCCCCCCCCCCCACCCCCCCCCCCCCCCACCCCCCCCCCCCCCCACCCCCCCCCCCCCCCACCCCCCCCCCCCCCCACCCCCCCCCCCCCCCACCCCCCCCCCCCCCCACCCCCCCCCCCCCCCACCCCCCCCCCCCCCCACCCCCCCCCCCCCCCACCCCCCCCCCCCCCCACCCCCCCCCCCCCCCACCCCCCCCCCCCCCCACCCCCCCCCCCCCCCACCCCCCCCCCCCCCCACCCCCCCCCCCCCCCACCCCCCCCCCCCCCCACCCCCCCCCCCCCCCACCCCCCCCCCCCCCCACCCCCCCCCCCCCCCACCCCCCCCCCCCCCCACCCCCCCCCCCCCCCACCCCCCCCCCCCCCCACCCCCCCCCCCCCCCACCCCCCCCCCCCCCCACCCCCCCCCCCCCCCACCCCCCCCCCCCCCCACCCCCCCCCCCCCCCACCCCCCCCCCCCCCCACCCCCCCCCCCCCCCACCCCCCCCCCCCCCCACCCCCCCCCCCCCCCACCCCCCCCCCCCCCCACCCCCCCCCCCCCCCACCCCCCCCCCCCCCCACCCCCCCCCCCCCCCACCCCCCCCCCCCCCCACCCCCCCCCCCCCCCACCCCCCCCCCCCCCCACCCCCCCCCCCCCCCACCCCCCCCCCCCCCCACCCCCCCCCCCCCCCACCCCCCCCCCCCCCCACCCCCCCCCCCCCCCACCCCCCCCCCCCCCCACCCCCCCCCCCCCCCACCCCCCCCCCCCCCCACCCCCCCCCCCCCCCACCCCCCCCCCCCCCCACCCCCCCCCCCCCCCACCCCCCCCCCCCCCCACCCCCCCCCCCCCCCACCCCCCCCCCCCCCCACCCCCCCCCCCCCCCACCCCCCCCCCCCCCCACCCCCCCCCCCCCCCACCCCCCCCCCCCCCCACCCCCCCCCCCCCCCACCCCCCCCCCCCCCCACCCCCCCCCCCCCCCACCCCCCCCCCCCCCCACCCCCCCCCCCCCCCACCCCCCCCCCCCCCCACCCCCCCCCCCCCCCACCCCCCCCCCCCCCCACCCCCCCCCCCCCCCACCCCCCCCCCCCCCCACCCCCCCCCCCCCCCACCCCCCCCCCCCCCCACCCCCCCCCCCCCCCACCCCCCCCCCCCCCCACCCCCCCCCCCCCCCACCCCCCCCCCCCCCCACCCCCCCCCCCCCCCACCCCCCCCCCCCCCCACCCCCCCCCCCCCCCACCCCCCCCCCCCCCCACCCCCCCCCCCCCCCACCCCCCCCCCCCCCCACCCCCCCCCCCCCCCACCCCCCCCCCCCCCCACCCCCCCCCCCCCCCACCCCCCCCCCCCCCCACCCCCCCCCCCCCCCACCCCCCCCCCCCCCCACCCCCCCCCCCCCCCACCCCCCCCCCCCCCCACCCCCCCCCCCCCCCACCCCCCCCCCCCCCCACCCCCCCCCCCCCCCACCCCCCCCCCCCCCCACCCCCCCCCCCCCCCACCCCCCCCCCCCCCCACCCCCCCCCCCCCCCACCCCCCCCCCCCCCCACCCCCCCCCCCCCCCACCCCCCCCCCCCCCCACCCCCCCCCCCCCCCACCCCCCCCCCCCCCCACCCCCCCCCCCCCCCACCCCCCCCCCCCCCCACCCCCCCCCCCCCCCACCCCCCCCCCCCCCCACCCCCCCCCCCCCCCACCCCCCCCCCCCCCCACCCCCCCCCCCCCCCACCCCCCCCCCCCCCCACCCCCCCCCCCCCCCACCCCCCCCCCCCCCCACCCCCCCCCCCCCCCACCCCCCCCCCCCCCCACCCCCCCCCCCCCCCACCCCCCCCCCCCCCCACCCCCCCCCCCCCCCACCCCCCCCCCCCCCCACCCCCCCCCCCCCCCACCCCCCCCCCCCCCCACCCCCCCCCCCCCCCACCCCCCCCCCCCCCCACCCCCCCCCCCCCCCACCCCCCCCCCCCCCCACCCCCCCCCCCCCCCACCCCCCCCCCCCCCCACCCCCCCCCCCCCCCACCCCCCCCCCCCCCCACCCCCCCCCCCCCCCACCCCCCCCCCCCCCCACCCCCCCCCCCCCCCACCCCCCCCCCCCCCCACCCCCCCCCCCCCCCACCCCCCCCCCCCCCCACCCCCCCCCCCCCCCACCCCCCCCCCCCCCCACCCCCCCCCCCCCCCACCCCCCCCCCCCCCCACCCCCCCCCCCCCCCACCCCCCCCCCCCCCCACCCCCCCCCCCCCCCACCCCCCCCCCCCCCCACCCCCCCCCCCCCCCACCCCCCCCCCCCCCCACCCCCCCCCCCCCCCACCCCCCCCCCCCCCCACCCCCCCCCCCCCCCACCCCCCCCCCCCCCCACCCCCCCCCCCCCCCACCCCCCCCCCCCCCCACCCCCCCCCCCCCCCACCCCCCCCCCCCCCCACCCCCCCCCCCCCCCACCCCCCCCCCCCCCCACCCCCCCCCCCCCCCACCCCCCCCCCCCCCCACCCCCCCCCCCCCCCACCCCCCCCCCCCCCCACCCCCCCCCCCCCCCACCCCCCCCCCCCCCCACCCCCCCCCCCCCCCACCCCCCCCCCCCCCCACCCCCCCCCCCCCCCACCCCCCCCCCCCCCCACCCCCCCCCCCCCCCACCCCCCCCCCCCCCCACCCCCCCCCCCCCCCACCCCCCCCCCCCCCCACCCCCCCCCCCCCCCACCCCCCCCCCCCCCCACCCCCCCCCCCCCCCACCCCCCCCCCCCCCCACCCCCCCCCCCCCCCACCCCCCCCCCCCCCCACCCCCCCCCCCCCCCACCCCCCCCCCCCCCCACCCCCCCCCCCCCCCACCCCCCCCCCCCCCCACCCCCCCCCCCCCCCACCCCCCCCCCCCCCCACCCCCCCCCCCCCCCACCCCCCCCCCCCCCCACCCCCCCCCCCCCCCACCCCCCCCCCCCCCCACCCCCCCCCCCCCCCACCCCCCCCCCCCCCCACCCCCCCCCCCCCCCACCCCCCCCCCCCCCCACCCCCCCCCCCCCCCACCCCCCCCCCCCCCCACCCCCCCCCCCCCCCACCCCCCCCCCCCCCCACCCCCCCCCCCCCCCACCCCCCCCCCCCCCCACCCCCCCCCCCCCCCACCCCCCCCCCCCCCCACCCCCCCCCCCCCCCACCCCCCCCCCCCCCCACCCCCCCCCCCCCCCACCCCCCCCCCCCCCCACCCCCCCCCCCCCCCACCCCCCCCCCCCCCCACCCCCCCCCCCCCCCACCCCCCCCCCCCCCCACCCCCCCCCCCCCCCACCCCCCCCCCCCCCCACCCCCCCCCCCCCCCACCCCCCCCCCCCCCCACCCCCCCCCCCCCCCACCCCCCCCCCCCCCCACCCCCCCCCCCCCCCACCCCCCCCCCCCCCCACCCCCCCCCCCCCCCACCCCCCCCCCCCCCCACCCCCCCCCCCCCCCACCCCCCCCCCCCCCCACCCCCCCCCCCCCCCACCCCCCCCCCCCCCCACCCCCCCCCCCCCCCACCCCCCCCCCCCCCCACCCCCCCCCCCCCCCACCCCCCCCCCCCCCCACCCCCCCCCCCCCCCACCCCCCCCCCCCCCCACCCCCCCCCCCCCCCACCCCCCCCCCCCCCCACCCCCCCCCCCCCCCACCCCCCCCCCCCCCCACCCCCCCCCCCCCCCACCCCCCCCCCCCCCCACCCCCCCCCCCCCCCACCCCCCCCCCCCCCCACCCCCCCCCCCCCCCACCCCCCCCCCCCCCCACCCCCCCCCCCCCCCACCCCCCCCCCCCCCCACCCCCCCCCCCCCCCACCCCCCCCCCCCCCCACCCCCCCCCCCCCCCACCCCCCCCCCCCCCCACCCCCCCCCCCCCCCACCCCCCCCCCCCCCCACCCCCCCCCCCCCCCACCCCCCCCCCCCCCCACCCCCCCCCCCCCCCACCCCCCCCCCCCCCCACCCCCCCCCCCCCCCACCCCCCCCCCCCCCCACCCCCCCCCCCCCCCACCCCCCCCCCCCCCCACCCCCCCCCCCCCCCACCCCCCCCCCCCCCCACCCCCCCCCCCCCCCACCCCCCCCCCCCCCCACCCCCCCCCCCCCCCACCCCCCCCCCCCCCCACCCCCCCCCCCCCCCACCCCCCCCCCCCCCCACCCCCCCCCCCCCCCACCCCCCCCCCCCCCCACCCCCCCCCCCCCCCACCCCCCCCCCCCCCCACCCCCCCCCCCCCCCACCCCCCCCCCCCCCCACCCCCCCCCCCCCCCACCCCCCCCCCCCCCCACCCCCCCCCCCCCCCACCCCCCCCCCCCCCCACCCCCCCCCCCCCCCACCCCCCCCCCCCCCCACCCCCCCCCCCCCCCACCCCCCCCCCCCCCCACCCCCCCCCCCCCCCACCCCCCCCCCCCCCCACCCCCCCCCCCCCCCACCCCCCCCCCCCCCCACCCCCCCCCCCCCCCACCCCCCCCCCCCCCCACCCCCCCCCCCCCCCACCCCCCCCCCCCCCCACCCCCCCCCCCCCCCACCCCCCCCCCCCCCCACCCCCCCCCCCCCCCACCCCCCCCCCCCCCCACCCCCCCCCCCCCCCACCCCCCCCCCCCCCCACCCCCCCCCCCCCCCACCCCCCCCCCCCCCCACCCCCCCCCCCCCCCACCCCCCCCCCCCCCCACCCCCCCCCCCCCCCACCCCCCCCCCCCCCCACCCCCCCCCCCCCCCACCCCCCCCCCCCCCCACCCCCCCCCCCCCCCACCCCCCCCCCCCCCCACCCCCCCCCCCCCCCACCCCCCCCCCCCCCCACCCCCCCCCCCCCCCACCCCCCCCCCCCCCCACCCCCCCCCCCCCCCACCCCCCCCCCCCCCCACCCCCCCCCCCCCCCACCCCCCCCCCCCCCCACCCCCCCCCCCCCCCACCCCCCCCCCCCCCCACCCCCCCCCCCCCCCACCCCCCCCCCCCCCCACCCCCCCCCCCCCCCACCCCCCCCCCCCCCCACCCCCCCCCCCCCCCACCCCCCCCCCCCCCCACCCCCCCCCCCCCCCACCCCCCCCCCCCCCCACCCCCCCCCCCCCCCACCCCCCCCCCCCCCCACCCCCCCCCCCCCCCACCCCCCCCCCCCCCCACCCCCCCCCCCCCCCACCCCCCCCCCCCCCCACCCCCCCCCCCCCCCACCCCCCCCCCCCCCCACCCCCCCCCCCCCCCACCCCCCCCCCCCCCCACCCCCCCCCCCCCCCACCCCCCCCCCCCCCCACCCCCCCCCCCCCCCACCCCCCCCCCCCCCCACCCCCCCCCCCCCCCACCCCCCCCCCCCCCCACCCCCCCCCCCCCCCACCCCCCCCCCCCCCCACCCCCCCCCCCCCCCACCCCCCCCCCCCCCCACCCCCCCCCCCCCCCACCCCCCCCCCCCCCCACCCCCCCCCCCCCCCACCCCCCCCCCCCCCCACCCCCCCCCCCCCCCACCCCCCCCCCCCCCCACCCCCCCCCCCCCCCACCCCCCCCCCCCCCCACCCCCCCCCCCCCCCACCCCCCCCCCCCCCCACCCCCCCCCCCCCCCACCCCCCCCCCCCCCCACCCCCCCCCCCCCCCACCCCCCCCCCCCCCCACCCCCCCCCCCCCCCACCCCCCCCCCCCCCCACCCCCCCCCCCCCCCACCCCCCCCCCCCCCCACCCCCCCCCCCCCCCACCCCCCCCCCCCCCCACCCCCCCCCCCCCCCACCCCCCCCCCCCCCCACCCCCCCCCCCCCCCACCCCCCCCCCCCCCCACCCCCCCCCCCCCCCACCCCCCCCCCCCCCCACCCCCCCCCCCCCCCACCCCCCCCCCCCCCCACCCCCCCCCCCCCCCACCCCCCCCCCCCCCCACCCCCCCCCCCCCCCACCCCCCCCCCCCCCCACCCCCCCCCCCCCCCACCCCCCCCCCCCCCCACCCCCCCCCCCCCCCACCCCCCCCCCCCCCCACCCCCCCCCCCCCCCACCCCCCCCCCCCCCCACCCCCCCCCCCCCCCACCCCCCCCCCCCCCCACCCCCCCCCCCCCCCACCCCCCCCCCCCCCCACCCCCCCCCCCCCCCACCCCCCCCCCCCCCCACCCCCCCCCCCCCCCACCCCCCCCCCCCCCCACCCCCCCCCCCCCCCACCCCCCCCCCCCCCCACCCCCCCCCCCCCCCACCCCCCCCCCCCCCCACCCCCCCCCCCCCCCACCCCCCCCCCCCCCCACCCCCCCCCCCCCCCACCCCCCCCCCCCCCCACCCCCCCCCCCCCCCACCCCCCCCCCCCCCCACCCCCCCCCCCCCCCACCCCCCCCCCCCCCCACCCCCCCCCCCCCCCACCCCCCCCCCCCCCCACCCCCCCCCCCCCCCACCCCCCCCCCCCCCCACCCCCCCCCCCCCCCACCCCCCCCCCCCCCCACCCCCCCCCCCCCCCACCCCCCCCCCCCCCCACCCCCCCCCCCCCCCACCCCCCCCCCCCCCCACCCCCCCCCCCCCCCACCCCCCCCCCCCCCCACCCCCCCCCCCCCCCACCCCCCCCCCCCCCCACCCCCCCCCCCCCCCACCCCCCCCCCCCCCCACCCCCCCCCCCCCCCACCCCCCCCCCCCCCCACCCCCCCCCCCCCCCACCCCCCCCCCCCCCCACCCCCCCCCCCCCCCACCCCCCCCCCCCCCCACCCCCCCCCCCCCCCACCCCCCCCCCCCCCCACCCCCCCCCCCCCCCACCCCCCCCCCCCCCCACCCCCCCCCCCCCCCACCCCCCCCCCCCCCCACCCCCCCCCCCCCCCACCCCCCCCCCCCCCCACCCCCCCCCCCCCCCACCCCCCCCCCCCCCCACCCCCCCCCCCCCCCACCCCCCCCCCCCCCCACCCCCCCCCCCCCCCACCCCCCCCCCCCCCCACCCCCCCCCCCCCCCACCCCCCCCCCCCCCCACCCCCCCCCCCCCCCACCCCCCCCCCCCCCCACCCCCCCCCCCCCCCACCCCCCCCCCCCCCCACCCCCCCCCCCCCCCACCCCCCCCCCCCCCCACCCCCCCCCCCCCCCACCCCCCCCCCCCCCCACCCCCCCCCCCCCCCACCCCCCCCCCCCCCCACCCCCCCCCCCCCCCACCCCCCCCCCCCCCCACCCCCCCCCCCCCCCACCCCCCCCCCCCCCCACCCCCCCCCCCCCCCACCCCCCCCCCCCCCCACCCCCCCCCCCCCCCACCCCCCCCCCCCCCCACCCCCCCCCCCCCCCACCCCCCCCCCCCCCCACCCCCCCCCCCCCCCACCCCCCCCCCCCCCCACCCCCCCCCCCCCCCACCCCCCCCCCCCCCCACCCCCCCCCCCCCCCACCCCCCCCCCCCCCCACCCCCCCCCCCCCCCACCCCCCCCCCCCCCCACCCCCCCCCCCCCCCACCCCCCCCCCCCCCCACCCCCCCCCCCCCCCACCCCCCCCCCCCCCCACCCCCCCCCCCCCCCACCCCCCCCCCCCCCCACCCCCCCCCCCCCCCACCCCCCCCCCCCCCCACCCCCCCCCCCCCCCACCCCCCCCCCCCCCCACCCCCCCCCCCCCCCACCCCCCCCCCCCCCCACCCCCCCCCCCCCCCACCCCCCCCCCCCCCCACCCCCCCCCCCCCCCACCCCCCCCCCCCCCCACCCCCCCCCCCCCCCACCCCCCCCCCCCCCCACCCCCCCCCCCCCCCACCCCCCCCCCCCCCCACCCCCCCCCCCCCCCACCCCCCCCCCCCCCCACCCCCCCCCCCCCCCACCCCCCCCCCCCCCCACCCCCCCCCCCCCCCACCCCCCCCCCCCCCCACCCCCCCCCCCCCCCACCCCCCCCCCCCCCCACCCCCCCCCCCCCCCACCCCCCCCCCCCCCCACCCCCCCCCCCCCCCACCCCCCCCCCCCCCCACCCCCCCCCCCCCCCACCCCCCCCCCCCCCCACCCCCCCCCCCCCCCACCCCCCCCCCCCCCCACCCCCCCCCCCCCCCACCCCCCCCCCCCCCCACCCCCCCCCCCCCCCACCCCCCCCCCCCCCCACCCCCCCCCCCCCCCACCCCCCCCCCCCCCCACCCCCCCCCCCCCCCACCCCCCCCCCCCCCCACCCCCCCCCCCCCCCACCCCCCCCCCCCCCCACCCCCCCCCCCCCCCACCCCCCCCCCCCCCCACCCCCCCCCCCCCCCACCCCCCCCCCCCCCCACCCCCCCCCCCCCCCACCCCCCCCCCCCCCCACCCCCCCCCCCCCCCACCCCCCCCCCCCCCCACCCCCCCCCCCCCCCACCCCCCCCCCCCCCCACCCCCCCCCCCCCCCACCCCCCCCCCCCCCCACCCCCCCCCCCCCCCACCCCCCCCCCCCCCCACCCCCCCCCCCCCCCACCCCCCCCCCCCCCCACCCCCCCCCCCCCCCACCCCCCCCCCCCCCCACCCCCCCCCCCCCCCACCCCCCCCCCCCCCCACCCCCCCCCCCCCCCACCCCCCCCCCCCCCCACCCCCCCCCCCCCCCACCCCCCCCCCCCCCCACCCCCCCCCCCCCCCACCCCCCCCCCCCCCCACCCCCCCCCCCCCCCACCCCCCCCCCCCCCCACCCCCCCCCCCCCCCACCCCCCCCCCCCCCCACCCCCCCCCCCCCCCACCCCCCCCCCCCCCCACCCCCCCCCCCCCCCACCCCCCCCCCCCCCCACCCCCCCCCCCCCCCACCCCCCCCCCCCCCCACCCCCCCCCCCCCCCACCCCCCCCCCCCCCCACCCCCCCCCCCCCCCACCCCCCCCCCCCCCCACCCCCCCCCCCCCCCACCCCCCCCCCCCCCCACCCCCCCCCCCCCCCACCCCCCCCCCCCCCCACCCCCCCCCCCCCCCACCCCCCCCCCCCCCCACCCCCCCCCCCCCCCACCCCCCCCCCCCCCCACCCCCCCCCCCCCCCACCCCCCCCCCCCCCCACCCCCCCCCCCCCCCACCCCCCCCCCCCCCCACCCCCCCCCCCCCCCACCCCCCCCCCCCCCCACCCCCCCCCCCCCCCACCCCCCCCCCCCCCCACCCCCCCCCCCCCCCACCCCCCCCCCCCCCCACCCCCCCCCCCCCCCACCCCCCCCCCCCCCCACCCCCCCCCCCCCCCACCCCCCCCCCCCCCCACCCCCCCCCCCCCCCACCCCCCCCCCCCCCCACCCCCCCCCCCCCCCACCCCCCCCCCCCCCCACCCCCCCCCCCCCCCACCCCCCCCCCCCCCCACCCCCCCCCCCCCCCACCCCCCCCCCCCCCCACCCCCCCCCCCCCCCACCCCCCCCCCCCCCCACCCCCCCCCCCCCCCACCCCCCCCCCCCCCCACCCCCCCCCCCCCCCACCCCCCCCCCCCCCCACCCCCCCCCCCCCCCACCCCCCCCCCCCCCCACCCCCCCCCCCCCCCACCCCCCCCCCCCCCCACCCCCCCCCCCCCCCACCCCCCCCCCCCCCCACCCCCCCCCCCCCCCACCCCCCCCCCCCCCCACCCCCCCCCCCCCCCACCCCCCCCCCCCCCCACCCCCCCCCCCCCCCACCCCCCCCCCCCCCCACCCCCCCCCCCCCCCACCCCCCCCCCCCCCCACCCCCCCCCCCCCCCACCCCCCCCCCCCCCCACCCCCCCCCCCCCCCACCCCCCCCCCCCCCCACCCCCCCCCCCCCCCACCCCCCCCCCCCCCCACCCCCCCCCCCCCCCACCCCCCCCCCCCCCCACCCCCCCCCCCCCCCACCCCCCCCCCCCCCCACCCCCCCCCCCCCCCACCCCCCCCCCCCCCCACCCCCCCCCCCCCCCACCCCCCCCCCCCCCCACCCCCCCCCCCCCCCACCCCCCCCCCCCCCCACCCCCCCCCCCCCCCACCCCCCCCCCCCCCCACCCCCCCCCCCCCCCACCCCCCCCCCCCCCCACCCCCCCCCCCCCCCACCCCCCCCCCCCCCCACCCCCCCCCCCCCCCACCCCCCCCCCCCCCCACCCCCCCCCCCCCCCACCCCCCCCCCCCCCCACCCCCCCCCCCCCCCACCCCCCCCCCCCCCCACCCCCCCCCCCCCCCACCCCCCCCCCCCCCCACCCCCCCCCCCCCCCACCCCCCCCCCCCCCCACCCCCCCCCCCCCCCACCCCCCCCCCCCCCCACCCCCCCCCCCCCCCACCCCCCCCCCCCCCCACCCCCCCCCCCCCCCACCCCCCCCCCCCCCCACCCCCCCCCCCCCCCACCCCCCCCCCCCCCCACCCCCCCCCCCCCCCACCCCCCCCCCCCCCCACCCCCCCCCCCCCCCACCCCCCCCCCCCCCCACCCCCCCCCCCCCCCACCCCCCCCCCCCCCCACCCCCCCCCCCCCCCACCCCCCCCCCCCCCCACCCCCCCCCCCCCCCACCCCCCCCCCCCCCCACCCCCCCCCCCCCCCACCCCCCCCCCCCCCCACCCCCCCCCCCCCCCACCCCCCCCCCCCCCCACCCCCCCCCCCCCCCACCCCCCCCCCCCCCCACCCCCCCCCCCCCCCACCCCCCCCCCCCCCCACCCCCCCCCCCCCCCACCCCCCCCCCCCCCCACCCCCCCCCCCCCCCACCCCCCCCCCCCCCCACCCCCCCCCCCCCCCACCCCCCCCCCCCCCCACCCCCCCCCCCCCCCACCCCCCCCCCCCCCCACCCCCCCCCCCCCCCACCCCCCCCCCCCCCCACCCCCCCCCCCCCCCACCCCCCCCCCCCCCCACCCCCCCCCCCCCCCACCCCCCCCCCCCCCCACCCCCCCCCCCCCCCACCCCCCCCCCCCCCCACCCCCCCCCCCCCCCACCCCCCCCCCCCCCCACCCCCCCCCCCCCCCACCCCCCCCCCCCCCCACCCCCCCCCCCCCCCACCCCCCCCCCCCCCCACCCCCCCCCCCCCCCACCCCCCCCCCCCCCCACCCCCCCCCCCCCCCACCCCCCCCCCCCCCCACCCCCCCCCCCCCCCACCCCCCCCCCCCCCCACCCCCCCCCCCCCCCACCCCCCCCCCCCCCCACCCCCCCCCCCCCCCACCCCCCCCCCCCCCCACCCCCCCCCCCCCCCACCCCCCCCCCCCCCCACCCCCCCCCCCCCCCACCCCCCCCCCCCCCCACCCCCCCCCCCCCCCACCCCCCCCCCCCCCCACCCCCCCCCCCCCCCACCCCCCCCCCCCCCCACCCCCCCCCCCCCCCACCCCCCCCCCCCCCCACCCCCCCCCCCCCCCACCCCCCCCCCCCCCCACCCCCCCCCCCCCCCACCCCCCCCCCCCCCCACCCCCCCCCCCCCCCACCCCCCCCCCCCCCCACCCCCCCCCCCCCCCACCCCCCCCCCCCCCCACCCCCCCCCCCCCCCACCCCCCCCCCCCCCCACCCCCCCCCCCCCCCACCCCCCCCCCCCCCCACCCCCCCCCCCCCCCACCCCCCCCCCCCCCCACCCCCCCCCCCCCCCACCCCCCCCCCCCCCCACCCCCCCCCCCCCCCACCCCCCCCCCCCCCCACCCCCCCCCCCCCCCACCCCCCCCCCCCCCCACCCCCCCCCCCCCCCACCCCCCCCCCCCCCCACCCCCCCCCCCCCCCACCCCCCCCCCCCCCCACCCCCCCCCCCCCCCACCCCCCCCCCCCCCCACCCCCCCCCCCCCCCACCCCCCCCCCCCCCCACCCCCCCCCCCCCCCACCCCCCCCCCCCCCCACCCCCCCCCCCCCCCACCCCCCCCCCCCCCCACCCCCCCCCCCCCCCACCCCCCCCCCCCCCCACCCCCCCCCCCCCCCACCCCCCCCCCCCCCCACCCCCCCCCCCCCCCACCCCCCCCCCCCCCCACCCCCCCCCCCCCCCACCCCCCCCCCCCCCCACCCCCCCCCCCCCCCACCCCCCCCCCCCCCCACCCCCCCCCCCCCCCACCCCCCCCCCCCCCCACCCCCCCCCCCCCCCACCCCCCCCCCCCCCCACCCCCCCCCCCCCCCACCCCCCCCCCCCCCCACCCCCCCCCCCCCCCACCCCCCCCCCCCCCCACCCCCCCCCCCCCCCACCCCCCCCCCCCCCCACCCCCCCCCCCCCCCACCCCCCCCCCCCCCCACCCCCCCCCCCCCCCACCCCCCCCCCCCCCCACCCCCCCCCCCCCCCACCCCCCCCCCCCCCCACCCCCCCCCCCCCCCACCCCCCCCCCCCCCCACCCCCCCCCCCCCCCACCCCCCCCCCCCCCCACCCCCCCCCCCCCCCACCCCCCCCCCCCCCCACCCCCCCCCCCCCCCACCCCCCCCCCCCCCCACCCCCCCCCCCCCCCACCCCCCCCCCCCCCCACCCCCCCCCCCCCCCACCCCCCCCCCCCCCCACCCCCCCCCCCCCCCACCCCCCCCCCCCCCCACCCCCCCCCCCCCCCACCCCCCCCCCCCCCCACCCCCCCCCCCCCCCACCCCCCCCCCCCCCCACCCCCCCCCCCCCCCACCCCCCCCCCCCCCCACCCCCCCCCCCCCCCACCCCCCCCCCCCCCCACCCCCCCCCCCCCCCACCCCCCCCCCCCCCCACCCCCCCCCCCCCCCACCCCCCCCCCCCCCCACCCCCCCCCCCCCCCACCCCCCCCCCCCCCCACCCCCCCCCCCCCCCACCCCCCCCCCCCCCCACCCCCCCCCCCCCCCACCCCCCCCCCCCCCCACCCCCCCCCCCCCCCACCCCCCCCCCCCCCCACCCCCCCCCCCCCCCACCCCCCCCCCCCCCCACCCCCCCCCCCCCCCACCCCCCCCCCCCCCCACCCCCCCCCCCCCCCACCCCCCCCCCCCCCCACCCCCCCCCCCCCCCACCCCCCCCCCCCCCCACCCCCCCCCCCCCCCACCCCCCCCCCCCCCCACCCCCCCCCCCCCCCACCCCCCCCCCCCCCCACCCCCCCCCCCCCCCACCCCCCCCCCCCCCCACCCCCCCCCCCCCCCACCCCCCCCCCCCCCCACCCCCCCCCCCCCCCACCCCCC
The DNA here is from genome assembly GCF_021028975.2 of Sphaerodactylus townsendi. Lineage (NCBI taxonomy): Eukaryota > Metazoa > Chordata > Lepidosauria > Squamata > Sphaerodactylidae > Sphaerodactylus > Sphaerodactylus townsendi. The sequence continues at coordinate 3,244,049 of NC_059427.1, forward strand.
CCCCCCCCCACCCCCCCCCCCCCCCACCCCCCCCCCCCCCCACCCCCCCCCCCCCCCACCCCCCCCCCCCCCCACCCCCCCCCCCCCCCACCCCCCCCCCCCCCCACCCCCCCCCCCCCCCACCCCCCCCCCCCCCCACCCCCCCCCCCCCCCACCCCCCCCCCCCCCCACCCCCCCCCCCCCCCACCCCCCCCCCCCCCCACCCCCCCCCCCCCCCACCCCCCCCCCCCCCCACCCCCCCCCCCCCCCACCCCCCCCCCCCCCCACCCCCCCCCCCCCCCACCCCCCCCCCCCCCCACCCCCCCCCCCCCCCACCCCCCCCCCCCCCCACCCCCCCCCCCCCCCACCCCCCCCCCCCCCCACCCCCCCCCCCCCCCACCCCCCCCCCCCCCCACCCCCCCCCCCCCCCACCCCCCCCCCCCCCCACCCCCCCCCCCCCCCACCCCCCCCCCCCCCCACCCCCCCCCCCCCCCACCCCCCCCCCCCCCCACCCCCCCCCCCCCCCACCCCCCCCCCCCCCCACCCCCCCCCCCCCCCACCCCCCCCCCCCCCCACCCCCCCCCCCCCCCACCCCCCCCCCCCCCCACCCCCCCCCCCCCCCACCCCCCCCCCCCCCCACCCCCCCCCCCCCCCACCCCCCCCCCCCCCCACCCCCCCCCCCCCCCACCCCCCCCCCCCCCCACCCCCCCCCCCCCCCACCCCCCCCCCCCCCCACCCCCCCCCCCCCCCACCCCCCCCCCCCCCCACCCCCCCCCCCCCCCACCCCCCCCCCCCCCCACCCCCCCCCCCCCCCACCCCCCCCCCCCCCCACCCCCCCCCCCCCCCACCCCCCCCCCCCCCCACCCCCCCCCCCCCCCACCCCCCCCCCCCCCCACCCCCCCCCCCCCCCACCCCCCCCCCCCCCCACCCCCCCCCCCCCCCACCCCCCCCCCCCCCCACCCCCCCCCCCCCCCACCCCCCCCCCCCCCCACCCCCCCCCCCCCCCACCCCCCCCCCCCCCCACCCCCCCCCCCCCCCACCCCCCCCCCCCCCCACCCCCCCCCCCCCCCACCCCCCCCCCCCCCCACCCCCCCCCCCCCCCACCCCCCCCCCCCCCCACCCCCCCCCCCCCCCACCCCCCCCCCCCCCCACCCCCCCCCCCCCCCACCCCCCCCCCCCCCCACCCCCCCCCCCCCCCACCCCCCCCCCCCCCCACCCCCCCCCCCCCCCACCCCCCCCCCCCCCCACCCCCCCCCCCCCCCACCCCCCCCCCCCCCCACCCCCCCCCCCCCCCACCCCCCCCCCCCCCCACCCCCCCCCCCCCCCACCCCCCCCCCCCCCCACCCCCCCCCCCCCCCACCCCCCCCCCCCCCCACCCCCCCCCCCCCCCACCCCCCCCCCCCCCCACCCCCCCCCCCCCCCACCCCCCCCCCCCCCCACCCCCCCCCCCCCCCACCCCCCCCCCCCCCCACCCCCCCCCCCCCCCACCCCCCCCCCCCCCCACCCCCCCCCCCCCCCACCCCCCCCCCCCCCCACCCCCCCCCCCCCCCACCCCCCCCCCCCCCCACCCCCCCCCCCCCCCACCCCCCCCCCCCCCCACCCCCCCCCCCCCCCACCCCCCCCCCCCCCCACCCCCCCCCCCCCCCACCCCCCCCCCCCCCCACCCCCCCCCCCCCCCACCCCCCCCCCCCCCCACCCCCCCCCCCCCCCACCCCCCCCCCCCCCCACCCCCCCCCCCCCCCACCCCCCCCCCCCCCCACCCCCCCCCCCCCCCACCCCCCCCCCCCCCCACCCCCCCCCCCCCCCACCCCCCCCCCCCCCCACCCCCCCCCCCCCCCACCCCCCCCCCCCCCCACCCCCCCCCCCCCCCACCCCCCCCCCCCCCCACCCCCCCCCCCCCCCACCCCCCCCCCCCCCCACCCCCCCCCCCCCCCACCCCCCCCCCCCCCCACCCCCCCCCCCCCCCACCCCCCCCCCCCCCCACCCCCCCCCCCCCCCACCCCCCCCCCCCCCCACCCCCCCCCCCCCCCACCCCCCCCCCCCCCCACCCCCCCCCCCCCCCACCCCCCCCCCCCCCCACCCCCCCCCCCCCCCACCCCCCCCCCCCCCCACCCCCCCCCCCCCCCACCCCCCCCCCCCCCCACCCCCCCCCCCCCCCACCCCCCCCCCCCCCCACCCCCCCCCCCCCCCACCCCCCCCCCCCCCCACCCCCCCCCCCCCCCACCCCCCCCCCCCCCCACCCCCCCCCCCCCCCACCCCCCCCCCCCCCCACCCCCCCCCCCCCCCACCCCCCCCCCCCCCCACCCCCCCCCCCCCCCACCCCCCCCCCCCCCCACCCCCCCCCCCCCCCACCCCCCCCCCCCCCCACCCCCCCCCCCCCCCACCCCCCCCCCCCCCCACCCCCCCCCCCCCCCACCCCCCCCCCCCCCCACCCCCCCCCCCCCCCACCCCCCCCCCCCCCCACCCCCCCCCCCCCCCACCCCCCCCCCCCCCCACCCCCCCCCCCCCCCACCCCCCCCCCCCCCCACCCCCCCCCCCCCCCACCCCCCCCCCCCCCCACCCCCCCCCCCCCCCACCCCCCCCCCCCCCCACCCCCCCCCCCCCCCACCCCCCCCCCCCCCCACCCCCCCCCCCCCCCACCCCCCCCCCCCCCCACCCCCCCCCCCCCCCACCCCCCCCCCCCCCCACCCCCCCCCCCCCCCACCCCCCCCCCCCCCCACCCCCCCCCCCCCCCACCCCCCCCCCCCCCCACCCCCCCCCCCCCCCACCCCCCCCCCCCCCCACCCCCCCCCCCCCCCACCCCCCCCCCCCCCCACCCCCCCCCCCCCCCACCCCCCCCCCCCCCCACCCCCCCCCCCCCCCACCCCCCCCCCCCCCCACCCCCCCCCCCCCCCACCCCCCCCCCCCCCCACCCCCCCCCCCCCCCACCCCCCCCCCCCCCCACCCCCCCCCCCCCCCACCCCCCCCCCCCCCCACCCCCCCCCCCCCCCACCCCCCCCCCCCCCCACCCCCCCCCCCCCCCACCCCCCCCCCCCCCCACCCCCCCCCCCCCCCACCCCCCCCCCCCCCCACCCCCCCCCCCCCCCACCCCCCCCCCCCCCCACCCCCCCCCCCCCCCACCCCCCCCCCCCCCCACCCCCCCCCCCCCCCACCCCCCCCCCCCCCCACCCCCCCCCCCCCCCACCCCCCCCCCCCCCCACCCCCCCCCCCCCCCACCCCCCCCCCCCCCCACCCCCCCCCCCCCCCACCCCCCCCCCCCCCCACCCCCCCCCCCCCCCACCCCCCCCCCCCCCCACCCCCCCCCCCCCCCACCCCCCCCCCCCCCCACCCCCCCCCCCCCCCACCCCCCCCCCCCCCCACCCCCCCCCCCCCCCACCCCCCCCCCCCCCCACCCCCCCCCCCCCCCACCCCCCCCCCCCCCCACCCCCCCCCCCCCCCACCCCCCCCCCCCCCCACCCCCCCCCCCCCCCACCCCCCCCCCCCCCCACCCCCCCCCCCCCCCACCCCCCCCCCCCCCCACCCCCCCCCCCCCCCACCCCCCCCCCCCCCCACCCCCCCCCCCCCCCACCCCCCCCCCCCCCCACCCCCCCCCCCCCCCACCCCCCCCCCCCCCCACCCCCCCCCCCCCCCACCCCCCCCCCCCCCCACCCCCCCCCCCCCCCACCCCCCCCCCCCCCCACCCCCCCCCCCCCCCACCCCCCCCCCCCCCCACCCCCCCCCCCCCCCACCCCCCCCCCCCCCCACCCCCCCCCCCCCCCACCCCCCCCCCCCCCCACCCCCCCCCCCCCCCACCCCCCCCCCCCCCCACCCCCCCCCCCCCCCACCCCCCCCCCCCCCCACCCCCCCCCCCCCCCACCCCCCCCCCCCCCCACCCCCCCCCCCCCCCACCCCCCCCCCCCCCCACCCCCCCCCCCCCCCACCCCCCCCCCCCCCCACCCCCCCCCCCCCCCACCCCCCCCCCCCCCCACCCCCCCCCCCCCCCACCCCCCCCCCCCCCCACCCCCCCCCCCCCCCACCCCCCCCCCCCCCCACCCCCCCCCCCCCCCACCCCCCCCCCCCCCCACCCCCCCCCCCCCCCACCCCCCCCCCCCCCCACCCCCCCCCCCCCCCACCCCCCCCCCCCCCCACCCCCCCCCCCCCCCACCCCCCCCCCCCCCCACCCCCCCCCCCCCCCACCCCCCCCCCCCCCCACCCCCCCCCCCCCCCACCCCCCCCCCCCCCCACCCCCCCCCCCCCCCACCCCCCCCCCCCCCCACCCCCCCCCCCCCCCACCCCCCCCCCCCCCCACCCCCCCCCCCCCCCACCCCCCCCCCCCCCCACCCCCCCCCCCCCCCACCCCCCCCCCCCCCCACCCCCCCCCCCCCCCACCCCCCCCCCCCCCCACCCCCCCCCCCCCCCACCCCCCCCCCCCCCCACCCCCCCCCCCCCCCACCCCCCCCCCCCCCCACCCCCCCCCCCCCCCACCCCCCCCCCCCCCCACCCCCCCCCCCCCCCACCCCCCCCCCCCCCCACCCCCCCCCCCCCCCACCCCCCCCCCCCCCCACCCCCCCCCCCCCCCACCCCCCCCCCCCCCCACCCCCCCCCCCCCCCACCCCCCCCCCCCCCCACCCCCCCCCCCCCCCACCCCCCCCCCCCCCCACCCCCCCCCCCCCCCACCCCCCCCCCCCCCCACCCCCCCCCCCCCCCACCCCCCCCCCCCCCCACCCCCCCCCCCCCCCACCCCCCCCCCCCCCCACCCCCCCCCCCCCCCACCCCCCCCCCCCCCCACCCCCCCCCCCCCCCACCCCCCCCCCCCCCCACCCCCCCCCCCCCCCACCCCCCCCCCCCCCCACCCCCCCCCCCCCCCACCCCCCCCCCCCCCCACCCCCCCCCCCCCCCACCCCCCCCCCCCCCCACCCCCCCCCCCCCCCACCCCCCCCCCCCCCCACCCCCCCCCCCCCCCACCCCCCCCCCCCCCCACCCCCCCCCCCCCCCACCCCCCCCCCCCCCCACCCCCCCCCCCCCCCACCCCCCCCCCCCCCCACCCCCCCCCCCCCCCACCCCCCCCCCCCCCCACCCCCCCCCCCCCCCACCCCCCCCCCCCCCCACCCCCCCCCCCCCCCACCCCCCCCCCCCCCCACCCCCCCCCCCCCCCACCCCCCCCCCCCCCCACACGCCCCCTCCCCCCCCACCCCCCACCCCCCCCACCCCCCACCCCCCCCCACCCCCCCCCACCCCCACCCCCCCCCCCCCCCACCCCCCCCCACCCCCTCCCCCCCCCCCCCACACCCCCCCCCCCCCACCCACCCCCACCCCCCCACCCTCCCCCCCCCCCCCCCCCCCCCCCCCCCCCACCCATACACAGCGTTATAACTTGCCAAGGTGCCTTCCCTCCTCAAAACTTGCCTTCCTGAGGCTTCCCCCCAAATCTCCAAGACTTCCCCAATCCAAATTCTTTTCCAGATCTCCAAATTCTTCGCGAACCTAGTTAGATGCCTGTGCACAGGAGAAGAAATGTCCTCTAAAAAGAATCTCTTGTTAATTTTCAGTCCCTCAGTTTTTGTTTCAATTGAGTTTTCATTCAGCCTTTCTTGTTTATTCATCAGTGCTGTGAAAACTGAATGGCAGCAAGCCCGTTCTTACGAATGGAATATATGGAATTTTACACTTTTCAACCTAATCAGAGATTCAAGGGCAAAATGTTTTCCAAAGGGGGTGCGATAGACTTTTGATATCTAATCTCTCGGGTGCCGATAAATGGATTTTCTTCAAGTTTCTTTAACATTGTAATTCCACAGTAGATCCCTGTGTGCATTTTAACTCTTCATAAAAAAGTAACAGGAAATGCATTTGCTCAAGGACTACTCAACAAGTGTACATATATTATGGAGGGATTCTTTTGCATCCAGTGACTCCATATCAGCTGCCTCCCTCCCCACTTTGTGACGCTCAGGATCCCTCCATGGAGGAGAGAAGGAGCATCAGCCGGGAGGGGAACGGGGTTCGAATCCTGCCTCCCCTTTGCAGGAAATCGGGGTGTAGCTGGCTGGGGAAACTGGTGCAGCTTCTGGCAGGGCGAAGCCAAGAGGAGAACGTCTTTTTATGCCCAGTGCAGAAAGTCAATCTAAGGGTTAAAGGGAAGGAGTCTGAATCCCTAGAGTGGCATCAACAGAGCAGATCACCTGGCTTGCCCAGTCCCTTCCGCCTCCATTTGTGCGGGAGGGGGGAGGACGGAGGAGGCGGCGCTGGGAGAGTTTTTAGGAAACAGGTAAGAGATAAAAGCCGATTTCCTTTGCAAAGCATTGTCCTTTCTTTGGAGAGGGGAAGAGTCGGGGTGGTGGGGGTGGGTGCATTTGGGGTGTTGCAAAAAGCCCTGCAGGATTCACCCCTTCCAGACCCCCCAGGGAAGCAAGGATACCCCTCCATATCAGGAACCCGGTGGGCTCCGCGTTGCAAAGCCTTTTCTCTCCCCCAACTGGCTCCCTGCCAGCGGCTCTTCTTCTCCTTGCCCGCCGATCTGGGCTCTCCCGGGGATCTCTGCTGCACCTTTTGCTCTTCTTGGCTCCTTCTGTGCCTTCAGATGCTGCCTCCAAACTCCCTAGCACAGTGGTGGCGAACCTTTTCCAGACCGAGTGCCCAAATTTTCCAGACCAAATTGCCCAAATTTTCCAGCCCAAATTGCAACCCAAAACCCACTTATTTATCGCAAAGTGCCAACGCGGCAATTTAACCCAAGGTTTTAGTTTAGAAAAAAAAACAGTTGGCTCCGAGGCATGCGTTACTCAGGAGTAAGCCTGGTGGTAGTCGGCAGCTTTGCTTTGATGCAACTGTGCAACTCTTCCAACAGGTGAATCATGACCCTGGGAGGGTTTACTCAGAAGCAAGTCCCATTGCCAGCAACCAAGCTTGCTAACAGGTAAAGGGTCACGCTTTAGTTCCTCCCATGAAAATCAATGGGGTTTAACAGAGCTTAATAGGGTTACCTACACTGCTTATCCAAAACTACGTCTTAGGTTTAATGCTAATAATCAAGCCCAGCGGCCCAGGCCAGCCTAGAAGGGGGGGGGGGGGCTCTCTGTTTGCGTGTGCCCACAGAGAGGGTTCTGAGTGCCACCTCTGGCACCCGTGCCATAGGTTCGCCACCACTGCCCTAGCAGAAAAGAAGAAAGAAAAGTTTGGATTTATACCCTGCTTTTCTCGCCTGTAAGGAGATTCAAGGCAGCTTACAAACTCCTTTCCCTTCCTCTCCCTGTGTGGTTGGTGGGACTGAGAGAGTTCTGGGAGAACTGTGACTAGCCCAAGGTCACTCAGCAGGCTTCATGTGCAAGAGTGGGGAAAGAAATGTGGTTCACCAGACGAAGAATGTGCTGTTCCTGTGGCGGAGCGGGGAGTCAAACCCAGTTCTCCAGAGTAGAAACCACCTGTTCTTAGTCACTACACCACACTATTATTTATTAAAATCCAGCATAAAAAATCCAGGCCAATCATAATAGTATAGATCAGCCATTCTCAACCAGGGTTCTGTGGTACCCTGGGGTGCCGTGAGCATGTCCCAGGGGTACCGCGGCAACATTACCGCCCCCCCTCATTTTTGTGGTGTCTCCCACTGCCGCCAGCAAGGACATGGAGCTGGCCCATGGGGCAGGGCCTGCCACAAGGTCAGCAGCCACCCCCCACCCCCCCAGTGCTACCCTTCACCCTGGGAGGGGAAGGTGGGGTGTGTGGCAAGCAGGGGCAATGGGAGGGGAAGGTGGAGGGTGGCGGCAGGGGTACCGTGAGATATGAAGAGTGAGGTCAGGGTTGGGAAAAGGTTGGGAAACACTGGTATAGATCCTTGAGCCTCTTAAAACGAATAACAGCTTCCAGACTAAAAGCATGCTATAAAATCAACTTCTTGATGAAAAATGTCCGTTCAAAATCCTCATTTTTACTTGGCACACAGTGCTCTTCAACCTCGTCATATTTTGATTTCACATCTCCACTGCTGGTGAAAAAGCTGGAAACCAGTCAGGGTCTTCTCTGGCTCTTCCTCTTCTCTGGCTACTTTGCTGGTTTCCGTGAAGAAGCTCAGCTGCTTTTTGGATCTTCTCTGCGTTGTTTCTGTTTCCAACATTCCAACCTCTGCCTGCATTGGCCTCCTGCTCCCAGATGCTGGAAGGTCTTTTCGCCTTGCTTTGTATTCTTTCAAAAATATTGCTTTACAAGTAGGAACCAGCAAGGACTTATGGGAGGCGTCTCATTTCCCATTCCTCCACTGTTTCTTCTTTGCTTTCCTGGAAACCCCATTTCCTGCTTCCCTCTTTCGTTGTAGGGTTGCCCCAACTTCCAGCTGGGGCCTGCAGATCTTCTGACATCACAACAGATCTTCCAGGTAAAGGGATCAGTTCCCCCTCAGGGTGGTCAGATCCAGGTGGGGGAATTCCTGCAGATTTGGAGGATGCAGCCTTGGGAGGATGTTTGGGGAGAGAAGCAACCTCTTGTGGTTGTTCTGCCATAGAGTCCACCCCCTAGAGCAGCCATTTTTCTCCTGGGGAACTAATTTCTGCCATCTGGAAATCATGGAGATCTCCAGCCCCCACTTGAAAGTCGGCAACCATAGTTCCCCTGGAGGAAATGGGTGCTTTGGAGGATGGAGTCTCCATAATTATACCCCTCTGAGGTTTCTCCCTTCCTTTGGCCCTTACCCCCATCCCTTCCAGAAAAAAAATCCCAACCTGGAGATGGCCGCTCTATCACCTTCTCACTCAAGAGTCAACCTACCTTTATCTTCCCCACTGTCTTCTTTTTTCCTCTCCCCTCTGGCAATCTCTGACTGGAAACACTGTGACACAGTTGGGTGGTGCTGGCCGCTGAGTCAGGCCCACTTGCATGGGTAGGGAACCCTTTGGGACTTGTGGGGTGGCACATAACTTTTCCCTGTATGCTATGTTCTCCCCTTCTCCAGTTTATGTCCGCAACAACCCTTTCAGTTATGTCCGCCTGAGGGTGTGTGACTGGCACAAGGTCGCCCAGCTGGTTTGCATGACAGGATGGGAATTCGATCCTGCATCTCCCAGATCTAATCTGGCCGTCTAACCACTACACTACTTGCTCCTGCTGCTTGTTCTCTCACTTCCGTGTTGATCTGTCATAGCAGAATAAAGCCAAAGTCCAGAAGACGTAACACCCTTGATTCTAAAATGAGCTTTCATGAATCAGAGCTCACTTCTTCAGGGGCGAAAGACACATATTCACATGTTTGCGTTTCTATGAAATCTCAATCCCAAAATAAGTCTTTGCTTTGCAGGCAGACACAGACTTGGCACTTGTCTTTATAGAAGAATCTGGCAGGGGAGAAGAGCAATCCACTCATCCAGACAGAGGCTCTTCAGAGAGGAACGGAGGATGGGGGAACAGCTAGACTCAGCTGTCCTTGAATCCAGAGAAAATGTCAATGCATTCGAGACCGAGAGCAGAAAGGAACTGTGGGAAGGAACTTTGAAGAAGAGCCGGGGAGATGCTGATCTCCTCCCTGCACATGTGCAGAACCAGCAATTCAGGCAGTTCTGCTACCTGGAGGCCGAGGGACCCAGAGAGGTTTGCAGCCGACTCCACGGTCTCTGCCGCCAGTGGCTGAAGCCAGAAATGCACAGCAAGAAAGAGATGCTGGACCTGGTGATCCTGGAGCAGTTCCTGGCCGTCCTGCCCCCAGAGATGGGGAACTGGGTCAGGGAATGTGGGCCAGAGACCAGTTCCCAGGCGGTGGCCCTGGCAGAAGGCTTCCTCTTGAGCCAAGAAGAGGACAAGAGTCAGAACCAGGAGGTGAGAGAGATTCCTAGTTAGTGGGGTGCAGGAAAGGACATAGGATACAGTCAAGGATCCCCTTGAAATCAATGTGAATTACCCCAACTTTTGGAATCCAAACTATGTTTGTTTGTTTGTTTGTTTGTTTGTTTGTTTGTTTCTTTCTTTCTTTCTTTCTTTCTTTCTTTCTTTCTTTCTTTCTTTCTTTCTTTCTTTCTTTCTTTCTTTCTTTCTTTCTTTCTTTCTTTCTTTCTTTCTTTCTCCATCAGCCTCTTTTTCTCAGATCCACACTTCTGTTTCAGGTGCAGGGAAGGATCACACAGGAGGTTTATCACAGAGGAACGCTTACGGGTAAGATGGAAAGGGCTCTAATTCCAGTGGAGGTTCTCCTTGAGTGTAGTTGGGCTGCAGTTGAGAAATTCCATCTGAAAAATTAAAAACCTAGAATTGGTTTAAAATCACTCCAAGATAACTGGACAAATTCAGTAAGGGAAATTAGGGCCAAACTGCCTCCAAACTCAAATGATGATGAGTCATGATAAGAATTGGAAGGATAGTTCATTGGGCCAACAAAAAGGGTTACTGAAATATAAATCTTGAGAACGTCTCATGCCATAGTATTATTTAGCACATTGTTGTTTATTAGAATTTTATGTATTAGAATTTTATTGTTTTTATACCATTGTGAGCTGCAATGAGACTGATAGTGGGGGATAGGGATAAAAATAAAATATAAATAAATAGTAACTTTTGGTACTTTTAACTTAAGAGCCTTTTGCTACCCAGTTTTCAATATGGAAGGAGTGCCCAAGAATCACAAATCTCAAAAGGATGCTGATAGAAGGTAGTTTGGTGATTTGAAAACTATGTTCTATGTGGAATTAACTGCCAGGATACAAAAGTTCTGTCAAAAAAAAGTCTTGGTAATTTCTTTGTCAAAAATGGTCCTGTAAATACAGTGGAACCTCGGTTTTCATTGCCTTTGGTTTTCATCGGTTTCGGTTTTCATTGATTTTTTCAGTGAAAAATTTGTCTTGGTTTTCATCGATTTGCCTTGGTTTTCATTGATTTGCAATAAGGTGCAGGGGTTTGTGGAGAAAAATCACCTGGACAAAGCTGTTGCAGGCCGTGTCTGCAACTTGTTTAATGACAATGTCTTGCCCCATTTCAGACAAATCTTAAAGAGGCGTCAGAAACAGACCTCTTTGGACAGCTTTCTGGTGTGACATTGGTCCACTGGCTCTGAAGCTGGTCCTAGTGTTATTGTTTGTTACTGTTTTCAACATTAAACACTATGTTTATTCACCAAAAATGTGTTTTTGGTATGTTTTTTTGGAGTGCCTAGAACGGATTAATTGGATTTACATTGATTCCTATGGAAAAGTTTGCCTCGGTTTTCATCGGTTTCGGTTTTCATCGATTCTTTTCGGACGGATTACCAACGAAAACCGAGGTTCCACTGTACTGTGACATCACTGGACTCCCCATTCTCTGTGAATTTGATATTCTGTGTTACATAAAAATTATTTTACATAAGGCAAACACAATACTGGGGAAAACAGAGAGTAACAGCAGTACAGTTGCACTAAATGAGGTAAACAGATGCTGTAGCTGGTTCCTCAGAGTCTGTGCAGAGTTCTCTGTGGTAACAAGAAGCTGAAGAAGTACTTAACTTCCTTGCAGTTTCATGTAGACCCTTTTTCCACTGAAGACTGAAAACTGATATGCATGCTAACTAGAGATGAGTCTAAAAGGGAAGGCAATGGCAAGTGGATTTCTCCAGTCCAAAGCAAATCCCCATCTCTGGTGGCAGTGGCTACTTTTACCAGTCAGAGCCATTTCCCGTATAGTCCAACCTCCATCAGGCACCTGGTAATTGGTGTGAACTTTGATGACAAATAGCCAAACTGGCCTAAGCCAGGTTGTTCTTTGTCCAAAAGGGATTAAGTTGGCTGGGATGGTCCAATGTGAAATGGAACTAAATACCTGCGTTGTAATGTAATCTAGAGAACCAGTATGGTTAAAAGAGGTGGACTCTAATCTGGAGAGCCAAGTTTGATTCCCCACTAGTCCACATGAAGCCTGTTGGATGACCTTGGGCCGTTCACAGTTCTCTCAGAACTCTCTCAGCCCAAGAAGAGACAGGCAATGGCAAACCACTTCTGAACATCTCTTGCCTTGAAAACCTTACAGGGTCACCATAAATCAGTTGTGTCTTGATGGCACTTCCATCAACATTAACAATATTTTCATTTGTACTTCTTACTAGCATTGTCCCACTAATGCTAAGAAGAAGTACAAATCTTTGTAACTGGGCCTTCAGGGAAAATATAGGTGTGATTTAAAAAGGAAACAGATTAGAAGGGAAAGTCAGGCAACCAGTCAATTACAAGATAACAATTACATAGTATAAGAATATGTGAATTTAATAAGAATTTCTAGTAAATCAGCATAATGCAGTTGGGCTGGGATTGTAGAATGGGGGAAGCCATGCAAATATAATTAAAGTAATATGTCAGTGGCCTGGCTAGCATGGTCAAGGGGATAACTGTTGCTACTTCACCAATAGCAAAATGCCATGGGATTCTGGGATTTGGCAGTTGCATTTCTGTCATTGGTTTATGACTGCCTGTTCTCCACACTTCAGAGTTCTGCTTCGTTAATTCTGTGAATCCTGTACCATTGAACAAAAGACCACACTTCAGTACAGGATAACTATATTAAGACTGGATTTGGCAAAAGTGTGGAATTAAAAAAATATTCTGAAATCAGGATATAAGGATAATTGTGATCCTGAGCCAAGACAAAGACCCATATTCCTCTCCTCCTCAAGGAACTGAAATTCAAAGTACTCAGAAACTATAGAATGCCACCCATTTACCTTTCCATTGTTCCAGATGGTGCCCTACATTCTTTGCCTTCTCTTTTGTGCAGAGAGAAATCAGCTTCTGTGCAGCCTGATTGGGTGAGTGTGGAACTGTGGCTCTTGGCCCCAGGGTGCCTCCCTCTCCCCTCCCCTCCCCCCCCCCCCACCCTGGCACCTTGGCTGGGGATGATCTCTCTCCATCTCTTTCCCTCAGCTGCTGCCTCTGCTGCTCAGTAGATAGAAAATGAAAATGTATCATGGAGGTTCAGATCCTGAATGTCGAAAGTTTATTATATTCTTGTCGAAGGCTTTCACGGCCGAAATCACTAGGGTGCTGTGTGGTTTCCAGGCTGTATGGCTGTGTTCTAGCAGCATTCCCTCTTGACATTTCAGTTGCATCTGTGGCTGGCATCTTCTGAGGGTTTATTATATTCTTTTTTTATTGGCCTTAGAAATTGGAGAATTTTTGCATTATCTGGGAAGATGCAAGGGTTTTCTTTTTCTCTTGTCAGGGTCTGATGACCTTTGGGGAGGTGTGTGTCCATTTCTCTGAGGAGGAGTGGGCTCTGCTGGATCCGGACCAAAGAAGGCTTCACAGTGAAGTCATGGAGGACAATCGTCAGAATGTGGCCTCTCTGGGTAAGGCTCTCCTTTCCCTTGATTCACACATGTTGAAAGCTGAATTCCTTCCTCATAAGAAGGACCCCACCCCTGACTTGGATCAGCCTGATCTTTTCAGTTCTCAGAAGCTAAGCAGGGTCAGTCTTGGTTGGTACTTAGATGGGAGACCACTAAGGAATTTCAGGGACGTTCTGCAGGGCAAGGCAATGGCAAACCACCTCTGTCCATCTCTGGCCTTGAAAACTCTACTGGGTCACCATACTTTGTCTGTGACTTACTCTGCACTTTCCTCCACCACCAGTAAGCACCCTAGTAGGACTCTTCCAATGGAGACTCTCAGTAGGGGAATGTGGAAGGTCCAAAGGCAGGCAAGGAAGGTGGTTCTGCACAATTACTGGACTCTGTCAGTAAAAGTGTGTAAGCTAAAATATTGGTTTGTAACCAAACAGGAACACAGCAGAGGAGGAAGCCCCACCCCTGATTTCCCTTTGAGGATTAAGCAATCTCAGTGTCCTTCAGTGGGAACAAAATCTTGAATGCAGGAAAAATCACTTGAAAGCAGGGCAGGAGGAGGGTTGTCCTCTGTAACATTTTATGGGATGTCAGTGAGGCCTCATTTTATGGGATGTCAGTGAGGCTTCATGTCAGTGAGACCTCATCTTCGGCCTTTCAGAGAAGCCTCTTAAATGAGCATTTTAAAGAATTTGTATAGGGCCCTAAATATTTCTAAAGTTCAGGGCCTGCGCCTGAGGACATTCCCCAACCTCACAGAATTTGAGGATCAATTAATGGAGACAAGAGGGGGGAGAACGGAGGTCCTTCCGGGGTCCTCATTCTGTTTACATCAGTGTAGGCCTAGGGGTGGCTTGCAAATTCAGTAAAATGAGAGGGAAGAGCCATAAAGAACAAATCAAGAACAACAGGATTTTTGCAGGTGAAGTTTGGCTGTATTTCATGATGAACTTCACTGGGTGAATTCCAGCCTGCTGAGCTTCTCTTGAATTCAGTTGGGCAGGTGCTATTTCCCTATTCTGGGCTGGAAGTGAAGGGAAGACAAAGCATGGCATTCTGCGTTCTTTCCAGGTTAAATGGTATAAAAAGTCTTAATTCCAGAATTCAGATCTGCAAGTTTGAAAAATAATTTCTGGATCGTAGAAGTAGTTTTGGGGATCTATCACCACCTTTTCCTATCTTGGAGGGTTTGTGGGGTCTCTCTAAGGATGAAGAGCCTTTAGACAGTGGCTTTTTGTTGGAGCTGCTTTAGAAGTTTTTATTCTGGGTTGTCAGATCCTTCTTGCCTTGGCAGAGGGCCAAGATACTGTATCCTGGTGGCTGTGTCTGGGTTAGGTCTTTCCCTTTTCTGCACTGAATTCCCCTGCTTACTTCTCCTCCACTTTGGGGCACTCTCAGTATCAGCAGCCTGGATCCTTCTAGATCCAAGCAGAATCTCCCTCTTCTCTCTTTGTGTGTTTCATTCCAGAGTTTAAAATATTTGGTTCCTTCTTTTAAAAGTAGCTGTGGTTCAAATAGTCTGGTTTTAAAATCTGGAAGTTTTTTATAGTCTGTTTCTTTCCTCTATAGAAGGGCTTCTGGTTCCTAAACCTGACTCCATATCCCCACTGGAAGAAGCAGGGGATCCTCTTGGAGAGGTTCTAGAGAAAAGAAAGAGATTAGCAGGTATCTGCGTATTTTGTGGTGGAAGCAACTTCAACATTTTCAAGGCTAAATTTTATCAGCAGAAGAACAGGGGGGATTTCTCAAGAGGCAAGAGGCTGAGAATGTCCAGGAAAGCTTTCTCAAATGTCAAAGAGGACTTAAAAATGGGGTAATATTAGTACAATTTTTAGTTTTTATACATATTGCGTTAATAATATGTTGCTTTTCTACATTTATTAGTATGTAGGCCTCCTCAAACTGGATCAAAAATTAAAATACTAGCGTAAAATCCTAAACACCACCCAAATGATCAATTTTTAAATTCCTGAGGTACAAGAGCGTAAAATAGCCACTGAGCTGCCTCAGAAATCTCCCGAGAACGCTCCTCAGGTCACAAAAATCATAATACAGATGTTTAGATCAACCCTAATCCAGCCTGGTTGGAAAGACCTGTTTTGACCCAGTTTCAAACAGATTCAAGGAGGACATTTCCTGGACGAGAGCCCTCACTGTACAAGCCCAGTCATTCTCCATCTGAGGGGCTGCCACTGAAAATGCCCAGTATCCAGGCACCACCTGCCTCAGCTCTGGCAGCAGGGTCACAGAACACATGCCCAAACTTGTCTGGGGGTGGAAAGGACCCTTGGAGCTCAGATTAAGTCTCCATAGTTGAGATATAAAGCTCTGCTCCAAATTCCCTCTCCAGTAAATGCAGTCAGTCCTCCGTTAGCATCCTAGAAGAGATTGGCCAGATGTCCCTTTAGCCCACTGCCAATTTCAAACTAGGGTCCCTAGAAGGTTCACAACAGGTGCAAACCCAAAGTAGCAAACTTTAAAGAACGCTGTCTCATAGAATTACCCTGGAAGGAAGCGTCAACAGCTTGTTAAAACAGGGCAGGATTTTTCTCACCTTCAAATTCCAATTCTGTCATTATGGAAAGCAGTTAATGACCTTCATTATTTGATTCTGCTTTTGCTTGAAGGTCTTATCAGTCTTTTTTCTTGATTCCAGGGGATAATTGTCTAGAGAGCAAATCTAAGGGAGAACCACAGCATCTCCTATATGATGAAAAAGAACAGAAAGGAAACACCGAAATAAAATGGAAGAGGGGGAAGGAATGTTGTGTTTCTCAGGATACTGAATCCCAGAAATGTGATACATCAGGAAATATTAACATAGGTGAGAAACAAGATAAGTGCATTGAATGTGGAAAGAGCTGTGGATGGAAGGGAGATGTTCCTGGACATCAACCCCACAAAGGAGATATGCATAAATGTTTGGCATGGGGAAAGAGCTTTGCTAAGCCTTGCATTCTTGCAGCTTATCAGCAAATTCAGACCAGTGACAAAACATACAGTTGCTTGGAGTGTGGAAAAAACTTTGCTCAGAGTTCACAGCTAACGCAACACCACTCAATTCATACAGGGGGAAAATCTCAAAAATGCTTGCAAGGTGGAAAGAGATTTTCTCACAGTTCCAACCTTATTACTCATCGACAAATCCATAGTGGAGAAAAACCATATAAATGCTTGGAGTGTGGAATGAGCTTCACCTGCAATTCAGCACTTATTACTCATCAACGAATCCACACTGGGGAGAAACCATATAAATGCTTGGAGTGTGGAAAAGGCTTTGCTGTGAGTTCCGATGTTACTAAACATCAACGAATCCACACTGGGGAGAAACCATATAAATGCTTGGAGTGTGGAAAGAGATTTGCTCACAATACACATCTTACTAACCATCAGAGAATCCACACTGGGGAGAAACCATATAAATGCTTGGAGTGTGGAAAAAGCTTTGCTGAGAGTTCCAATCTCATGAAACATCAACGAATCCACACTGGGGAAAAACCATATAAATGCTTGAAATGTGCAAAGAGCTTTACCAATAGTTCAGCGCTTGCTAAGCATCAACGAATCCACACTGGGGAGAAAACATATAAATGTTTGGAGTGTGGAAAGAGCTTTACTCACAGTTCACGTCTTACTTTACATCAACGAATCCACATTGTAGAGAAACCATATAAATGCTTGGAGTGTGCCAAGAGCTTTGCTCGGAGTATACATCTAACTGATCATCTACGAATCCATTCTGGAAAGAAACCATATGAATGCTCTGAGTGTGCCAAAAGCTTTTCTCAGAGGTCCAATCTTTCTAAACACCAACGAATCCACACTGGCGAGAAACCATATAAATGCTTGGAGTGCGGAAAAAGCTTTGCTGAGAGTTCAGCTCTTACCAGTCATCAACAAATCCACACTGGGGAAAAGCCGTATAAATGTTTGGAGTGTGGAAAAAGCTTTACCCACAGTTCAGCACTTACTAATCATCAACGAATCCACACTGGGGAAAAACCATATAAATGTTTGGAGTGTAGAAAGAGCTTTACCCACAGTTCAACACTTACTAAACATCAACGAATCCACACTGGGGAGAAACCATATCAATGCTCGCAGTGTGGAAAGAGCTTTGCTCAGAGTTCAGAGCTTACTGTCCATCAACGAATCCACACTGGGGAAAAACCATATAAGTGCTTGGAGTGTGGAAAAAGCTTTGCTGTGAGCTCTGATGTTACAAAACATCAACGAATCCACACTGGGGAGAAACCATACCAGTGCTTGGAGTGTGGAAAGAGCTTTGTCCGAAGTACACATCTTACTAACCATCAGAGAATCCACACCGGGGAGAAACCATATAAATGCTTGGAGTGTGGAAAAAGCTTTGCTGAGAGTTCAGGACTTACTAAACATCAACGAAGCCACACTGGGGAGAAACCATAGAAATGCTTACAGTGCAGTAAGAGCTTTGCTCAGATTTCATATCTTACTAAACATCAATATAAGCACACAAGATAGAAAACATAAATTCCTGCAGTGTGGAAGGAGCTTTTCTCAGTCTTACGCTTATAGCTCATCAACAAATACACATGGAGGAAACACTTTGTTGTGAAGAAAAATCTTGTGAACTACTAAACAATCTATAGAAGAGAAGCAATGTAAGTGCTTGGAGTGTGGAAAGAACTTTTCTTGGAAGCACATACTTTAATCCTGACAAATCCACCTGGGAAAGATGTTATAAAGGTCTTGTGCATTGAAAATGCTTTACGGCAAGTTTAACCCTTAATCCCATCCAAGAGTCTATACAAATGAGAAGCCATATAAATGTCCTTAGTGTGGAAAGATATTCTGTTGCAGCAGAAGACTTATCAGATGTTGTGGTCATGTGAAAAAGTTTTGTATCAAAAGATTTTCAAAATAAAATTTTAAATGGTTGCAAACACTGTTAGACATTTTTCAAAGAATTTACCAGGGAAATTACAAGAACTTTTTCTGTATTTGTAGCTGCAGCCAGAGGGAAAGTAGAGAACTGCTGTGAATAAAAACTGGGAATAAAAAATTGGAGAATATGTTGCAATAGCCAACTTAACTAATATTGTAAGTAGAAGGTTGATAGAGGAGTTTGATGAGAAATGGAAACTACACTTTATTTATTGTGCTAAAAAGGTTAAAATGTTTTATTTTGATAATTTTTGCGTATTTTGTTGACTAAAAAATTAACGGCTACAATTTGCTCCCCCCCCTCCCCAAGTGAATATGTATTATGGTTGTACTGTAGTGGTAGTTAAGGTAGCAAGGGATAGTAATGCTCCCCTGAATTAAAAACTTTATCAGTTGATTTTTGTTATGATGAATTATTTTATATTCATCATATAATTTGATGTTGGGTTTTTTTGTTTTTGCTTTTTGTATCTTATGTTTGATGTTTTCTGTATTGATATTTTTTAATAAATGAGAAAGTAACTTAAGCTCCCCCCCCCCAAAAAAAAGACTTAGGGTCCATAAGAGAATTTATAACGGCTGTACAAAGTGCCCCCAAGTTACAGCTGGATTGAGGTGACCCCTTAGGATTGTGAAGGTAAGAGACATTCATGGGGGGGGGGGGGGTTGCCACTGCTTTCCTACGCATCGCAGCCCTGGTACATTCCTTGGAGGTCCCCCACCCAAATACAAGCAAAATCGTTCCTACATAGCTTTCAAGATCTGACAAGTTCAGGCTAGACTTGCCTACCCAGATAAGGAACAAAGAACTAAGACCAAGTAACTCATTAAATGCTCCAAGTGTAAAAAGGGTTTCAAAAACTACTCTCATGCCTAACTTATCATCGAAGAAACGGTCCAAATCTTTGAACAGAGGAAGATGCTTCAGTCAGATTTACCCCTGACTTTGCAGAATGTGGTTCACATCAGCAGAAAAACTGTGTCTGTGCTTCCAAAATGGTAACAGCTTCATCATAAGCCTGACCTGACATGGCACTTGGCAGAGGATGAACTTTGCTTTCCATCACACCAATCAAAAGAAAGGGAAGCCATAGAAATGTGCCTTCAAAGGTGGGTGGTGCTAAATCAGGCCAGAATTAAACAGCTGTTGAATTGGTTCTGTTTAAGCTACCTCCAGTTGTTAAATCTGGGGTTTGGCGTCTCTTTGGTCAAATGATTCTAACCTGGTGTGTTTTCCCCACTTTTCCCCTTTCTTTGGCTATCTGGGCAGCCGTTATATTAGTCTTTTTATGGCAATGATTTTAATTGACTTTAAAAAGAGATTAGTCAAATTTACAAAAGTTTGCCAATGTAGCGAATAGCCTTTGATGGGATTAGTAGAGCCTCCTGTTCAGAGGCAGTAACCTGAAAACCTGTGAGAGTTGCAGTGCCACATATGAAAAGAATCAGGACATCCTGGACCTCGCAATGCATGGGACCCTTCTCGCCGCCCCGCTTGAGCTTTGTAAGCAATGGTTTCCTGCACAGCACATCAAAAAATAAAATGAGGAGCCTCAAGATTGGCCCTTGGTTTCAGGATGATGAACCCAAAAGTAAGGGAATCAGAACATCCTGCCAGAGATCAACTCCACCAATTGCATCTGCTCTGCACAATGGAAGCCAAGGGTTACTCATAAGAAACCCGGAAAGTGCAATCTGCATAGAAAGGGAGGGTGGAAAATTATCTCCTTGGAAGAAGCACAAAAGGTGTCACCCCCTCCCTGATCTATGACAGCCAATGTGGGGTAGTGTTTAAAAGGTCAGACTAGGATGAAGGAGATGTAGGCTCCACCTAGAGAGAAAGAAAGGGTGGCCATGCTTATTATTCAGTTTGCACTCCAATTTACTTTTTTGGTTTTCTTTCCTGGTAGTAAGCCCCATTGAATAACCTCCAGTTGGCTTTTGAGTAACCCCGCTTAGAATGGCTTTTCATATCGCAAACTGGATAGAATCCAGCATCTTTAAATCTTACTGAACACACTTCATGCTTTTACACAAAAATCTAGAGCCCTGTTTTTTCAGTTGTCACTGCAAAGATGTATTGCTACGATCAGACTGACCATTATTTCAGTTTCGTGCCTCTCTTCCCCTCGTCCCAGCCTTTCCCCCCTGCCTAATACCTCTCTATCTTTCTCAGAGCTTCACTTTGCTGCTTTTTCCTTCGATGGGTGAGAATTTCCTGGTTTCTGGTAGCCAGCGGTAGTCAGATTCTAAATTCCTCATGTGTAAGGAACTGATTTACTGCTTCGCACAGAGGATGTGTATTCTGCCTCCAGAGTCCTGTTCAAGGTAGCTCACCACTCAACATTAACACCAAACTAAACTAGCAATTGTCAACAAGCCAGGATGTAAAAACAGTTTGAAGCAACGATTGAATGGCCTTGAAGAATATCCGTAAAGACTCCTCAGGCCAAGAGGACACCTTAAATTGAACCCCATAGTTCAGAGCCTGGGCCAAAAGAATCCTCTTTCTTAAAGGGAGGAGGCCAATAAAGAAAAAAGAGTGGGTGGTCAATTGCTCTGGAGTCCTTAATCTGAAGTGAGATGCAAGCCCTAAAGCTGGACTAATTCTTCAAAAGGGGAGATGAAGGGGTCTGATTTTCAGCTTTTCACTCCTCCCTCCAGTGTAACAGACTTTGCATGGTTTTCAAAAATCATCCACAGCTTGTTTTCTCTAGAAGAGCCAATGTGGTGCAGAGGTTAAGAGCAGGTGGATTCTAATCTGGAGAACTGGGTTTGATTCCCCGCTCCTCCACCTGAGTGGCAGAGGCTTATCTGTTGAACCAGATGTGTTTCCGCACTCCTATGTCCTTGCTGGGTGATCTTGGGCCAGTCACACTTCTCTGGGAACTCTCTCAGCCCCACCTACCTCACAAGGTGTCTGTTGGGAGAGGAAGGGAAAGGAGTGTTTGAGCCATGAGTCTCCTTGCAGGAGGGAAAGGTGGGATACAAATCCAAACTACTACTACTACTCCTCGTCATGAAAGCAGAATTGCATCCATCCCACTGGTCTGTGGCTTAGTGATTAATCACCTGCTTTGCACAGCAAATCGAGATAGGCATACTCTCCAGTTCACCCATGTTTACTTGTGGGCAACCCAGCTGTGTTGCAGCTGTTGTGCGTCAGGGCAAAACTCCACAATGACCTCCTGGATTGCTTTTTGTATAGGGCAGCTGGGTGATACCAATCCCAGTAGACTCCCAGATGACCCAGAAGGGTTGGCAGCTCAGTATAGAGATGCCATGAACTTCACAACAAATGCTTTTAATAACTGAACATGCCCTGCTCGCCAGCTGAGATTCTCACCATCTGAATTCCTGATCATTTTGCCAGTCTAAATCTGATATTACCTACCTTTAAAAAAATCTCTAAATTGGAAATGGTTGGGGAACTGAGCCTGGGTTAAGCTAAAGCCTTCCCCCGATGTTGCCACTGGGATTCAGAGGTTGATTGCCTCTGGATGTGGAGGTTCTCTTTGGTTGCTTTGCTATGGCTAATAGCTACTGATAAACCTCTCGTCCATGAATTTGTCCAACCCCCTTTGAAATCTGTCCATGCCTGTGACCATCTCTACATCCTCTGGATTGCACATTTTCATCACTTCATGTGTGAAGATGTTACATAGAGTATGGCCATTTTGGTGCCATTTTTAATAGATATGCTCCCAGGGATGGGGGTGGAGAGAGAAAGAAATACATCTCCTTCCTCCCCTACCCCCACCCCACCCCCCATGAAGCCACAACCTAGAACAAAATCTCTTCTTGGAAGGCAGCAGCACAGTCCACCCCCCTTGTGAAGCTCAGGATCCCTCCTTGGAGGTGAGAAGGAGCATCAGCCGGGAGGGAAACGGGGTTCGAATCCTGCCTCCCCTTTGCTGCACTTTGCACTGAAATCGGAGTGAGGCTGGCTAAGGAAACTGATGCAGCCTTTGTCAGGGTGAAGCAAGCCAGGAGGAGAAAGTCCTCCCCCCCCCCCCCAGTGGAAAGTTAATTTAAGGGTTAAAGGGAAGGAGTCTGACTGCCTAGAAGGCATCAACAGAGAGCATCATCTGTCTTGCCACAGTCATTTCCGACTTCCTTGTGGCATGTGGGTGGGGGGAGAGAGCAGCCCCAGGAGAGTTTTCAGGAAACAGGTAAGAGATAACCCTCTCTGTGCAAACAGGTAAGGTAAGAGATTAAAAGGAGGTTTTCTGAAGAATAGAATAGAATCTTTATTGGCCAAGTGTGATTGGACACACAAGGAATTTGTCTCCGGTGCATATGCTCTCAGTGTACATAAAAGAAAATACATTTGTCAAGAATCATAAGGTACAGCACTTAATGATTGTCATATAGGTCTAGTAAGCAATCAGGAAACAATCAATAGTAATAAAAACATAAAATGTAAAATCATAAAATAAAATGAAATGTTAAAAGGAGGTTTTCTGTGCAAACAATCTCCCTGCTTTGGAGAGGGAAATAATGCAAAGGGGTGGGGGGCTCATTTGGGATGCTGCAAAAATCATTTGAAATCCTGCAGGATTCACACATGCATCCCCCCCCCCCCCATCTAGACTCACCCTCCTCTGCACCGTTCAGCAAGAATAAGTTCCTGAGCTTTATTATTAACCGACCGGTTCCCTGTTGCAAAGCCTTTCCACCCTCCACCCTTCCCTTCCGGCAGTGGGGAATCAAACCTGATTCTTCAGATCAGAGTGTACGGTTCTTAACCACTACACCACGCTGCCACTTGCAATTCCCAGCAGCTGTGCTATGTTAATAGGCATTATAATTTAGTTTGTTAGTGTGTTAATATTAAATGTTTGTTACCTGTATGAAGCAATTTCACATTTGTTTACCAAGCCACCAGGCTGCTGTCAGTTTACTGATATTGATCCCCTCCTCCATTCTCCTGTGGAGATCTATGTAGGCAGGGTTATATTTACAGTGCAGCTTCTAGTGTAAGCCGTCTTCTTGAGTCTTCCTGGAAAAGGCGGGGTATAAATGTAATTAAATAAATAAATATCTGAATCTCTGCTTGCAGTTCCTGTATCTGTGGCCCAGGTCCTAAGCAGGGGACTCCTCAGCCAAGGGAATTGGGAGGAGCCTCAGAGGTCATCTAGTCCCTGGAGTCAGGGCAGGAGTACGCAGCCTAGGAAGCTTTCTCAGAAGGGCTGCCACCCCTATTCTACCCAGAGGGAGACATAAGAACAAGCCAGCTGGATCAGACCAGAGTCCATCTAGTCTAGCTCTCTGCTACTTGCAGTGGCCCACCAGGTGCCATTGGGAGCTCACATGCAGGATGTGAAAGCAATGGCCTTCTGCGGCTGTTGCTCCCGAGCACCTGGTCTGTTGAGGCATTTGCAATCTCAGATCAAAGAGGATCAAGATTGGTAGCCATAAATCGACTTCTCCTCCATAAATCTGTCCAAGCCCCTTTTAAAGCTATCCAGGTTAGTGGCCATCACCACCTCCTGTGGCAGCATCTTCCAAACACCAATCACACGTTGCGTGAAGAAGTGTTTCCTTTTATTAGTCCTAATTCTTCCCCCCCAGCATTTTCAATGAATGCCCCCTGGTTCTAGTATTGTGAGAAAGAGAAAAATTTCTCTCTGTCAACATTTTCTACCCCATGCATAATTTTATAGACTTCAATCAAACCCATCTCAGCCGTCTCCTCTCCAAACTAAAGAGTCCCAAACGCTGCAGCCTCTCCTCATAAGGAAGGTGCTCCAGTCCCTCCAGTGCTCCAGACCTGCTCCGCTTCCCCAGCCTTATCAGCCCTTCAGTCATACCCTCAGAAAATATGCAGATAAAAATTGTGGGCTGGGAAGGAGCCGATCTATAGACGATGCCACCCAAATCCCGCCCATGCACACTGCAGGGTGGGGGCAGAGAGAGAAATACATCTCCCCACCGCACCGCCCTGAATCAAGCTTTTGGGAGGGAGCAACACAGCCCATGCCTGGGAAACACTTTGCATAGGTCAAGATAGTAAGCCTGGCTAGAAGCTTTGATTCAATTTGTAAGGAACTGAAGATGGTATTTTCCTGACATGTAGATATAATATGGAGGGATTCTTTTGCATCCAGTGATTCCATGTCAGCAGCCTCCTTCCCTTCCTCCCCGAGTGAAGCTCAGGATCCCTCGATGGAGGCAAGGAGGCGAAACAGCCGGGAGGGGAACGGGGTTCCAATGTTGCTTCTCTTTGCTTCACTTTTCATGGAAATTGGAGTGAGGTTCGCAGGGCAAACTGACGCATCCTCTGGCAGGGCGAAGTCAGGAGAAGGTCCCTTTTTGCCCACTGCAGAGTGTCAGTCTGAGGGTAGAGTGGCATTTCTAGAGTGGCATCAGCAGAGAGGATCAACTGACTTGCCCGAGCATTAAAATATAGAGCGGTTTAAAATGAATATCACTTTCCAGACCAACTTCTGGATTAAGGGTACCCTTCAAAAGCCTCTTTTTACTGGGCCTGCCATGCTCTTAAAACTTGTCTGCATAGTTAGATTTCTCATCTGCACAGGTAGTAAAAAGCGACAAAACCAATCATGGGGTAGGGGCCCTTCAGAGTTCAAAATAGCATCTTCCTTCCCCAACTCTGCAGCTCTGCTGGTTTCCCTGAAGAAGCCCAGCTGGTGTTTAGATCTTCTCCAGTTGTTTGTGGCAGGATTGGGACCGTCCACTGCCTCTGGGACTTTAAGCCTTCCTCTTATTCCCTGTTTCCTGCCATGTAAATTGGCATCCAGTTCCCATGAAGGGTTCTCTGGTTGGTGAATGCAGCAGGAATTTTTATAGTTTACCAATGTTTCTATTGAGCAGTAGATGAGCTTTGTTGACCTTTTTGCTTGATCCCTGCAAGGCGAAAGGTCAGAAGAACAGGGAACATACTGATATGTGTTCTGTAGGCTGATGCTGCTCTCTTGAACCTGCTTTTTATCTTCTTCTTTTTTTAAAAAAATCTCATAGGGCAGTCTACAAAACCAAACAATAAATAAATAAATAAATTTCTATCCTTTTTATTCCAAAAAGGACCCAAAGTGGTCTGCCACATTCTTTCCTTCTCTGCTTTTCCCTCACAACAACCCTGTAAGGTATGTCAGCCTGAGAATGTGTGGCTGGCCCAAGGTCACACAGCTGGCTGACATTATAGAATGGGGATTCGAACCCACATCACCCTGATCTAACCAGAAATTCTAACCCCTAGACTACTTACTCCCTCCTACTACTTATCCACTCATTTCAGACTTTGTCTAACTTACCAATATAACAAAAGCCTAGAGGCCTTACACCCTTGATTCTAATATGAGCTTTCATGAATCAGAGCTCACTTCTTCAGAGGGAGAAGTCGCACGTTCACATGTTTGCCTGTCTGTGAAATCTCAATCCTAAAATAAGTCTTTCCCTATGCAGGGAAATCTGGCAGAGAAGGAAGGTGATCTATTGGTCCAGGTGGAGGCTCTTCAGAGAGGAAGGAAGGATGAGGGGAGAGGCAGACTCTGCTGTCCCCAAATCAGGAGAAAATCTTGATGCCTCTGAGACCAGAAGGGAGCTTTGGGAAGGAAGAGCTCAGAAGAGCCCAGGAGACAACCTCCCTCCAGATGTGCAGCGCCAGCAATTCAGGCACTTCCGCTACCAGGAGACTGAGGGGCCTCGAGAGGCTTGCAGCCGACTCCACCGTCTTTGCCACCAGTGGCTGAAGCCAGAAAGGCACAGCAAGAAGGAGATGCTGGACCTGGTGATCCTGGAGCAATTCCTGGCCATCCTGCCCCTGGAGATGGGGAACTGGGTCAGGGAATGTTGGCCAGAGACCAGTTCCCAGGCGGTGGCCCTGGCAGAAGGCTTCCTCCTGAGCCAGGCAAAGGACAAGAATTGGGACCAGCAGGTGAGGGGGATTCATCTAGGTGGCACTGTGAGGGCATAAAATATGAACCAGGGGCACTTTTCCAGAAGTGCAGAATAATGCACTTTCAATCCACTTTCAGCTCACATTGCAGCTGGATTTTACTGTGTGAAATAGCAAAATCAACTTGCAAACCACTGGGAAAATGGATTGAATCCCCATGAATTGTCCTAACTTTGTTAGAAACCCACCATATGTTTCCAATTCATTTTCTCATCTGTCTCCCCTTTCTGGGATCCCTTCTTCTGTTTCAGGAGGAGGAGAAGAATTGTTACCACAAAGCAGCTTTTCCAGGTGAGATTGAAAGGAGTGCCATTCCCATTGGATGTCCTCGAGTGTAAGTGGGTTGCAGTTTAGAAATTCTGAGTTGGAAAGTAAGAATCAGTTTAAAATTGCTGCAATATAATTTTACAAATACAACAAGGCAAATTCGGGCAAAGTTTTTTCTAAACTCAAGGCAAAGCTGCCTCTAAAGATCTTATGTTGTATAATTTGGAGTATTTTTTTCTTTTAGAATTTCAGGTATTAAAATTTTACTGTTTTTATATTGTGAGCCATTCTGAGCTCTCTGTGGCGGGAGACAGCGGGATAAAAATCAAATAAATAAAAATTAATTAATAAATGGTAACTTCCAATACTTTTAACTCAAGAGCTTTTCGCTACCCAGTTTTCAACAGGGAAGATGAGCCCAGAGATCATAAAGCTCAAAAAGATGGTGATGCTTTCAAGATTGTGTTCTATATGACTAGACATTAACTGCCAGGGTATGAAAGTTTTGGAGTGTTGTGTGGTTTCCGGGTTGTATGGCCGTGTTCTAGTAGCATTTTCTCCTGACCACATTAAGATGCAGGTGAAACGTCAGGAGAAAATGCTACTAGAACACGGCCATACAGCCCAGAAACCACACAACACTCCAGTGATTCCGGCCATGAAAGCCTCTGACAATATATGAAAGTTTTGTCAAAAAAATATTACCAGTTCTGGTAGTATTTTGTCCAAAAATCATCCTGTAAATACTTATATTTGGCACTATCATATCATTCTCTATGAATATGATATTCTGTGCTTATTATTATCAATAATTTTTATATATAAGGCAAACAC
The DNA here is from genome assembly GCF_021028975.2 of Sphaerodactylus townsendi. Taxonomy (NCBI): domain Eukaryota; kingdom Metazoa; phylum Chordata; class Lepidosauria; order Squamata; family Sphaerodactylidae; genus Sphaerodactylus; species Sphaerodactylus townsendi. The sequence goes on from NC_059427.1 coordinate 3,271,237, forward strand.
AATACTGGGGAATATGCACAACAGCGACAACGCAGAGATATTTGAATGAAAAGCAATACAGTTGCACTAACGAAGCTAACCATATTACCTATGCTGTAGCTTGATTCCTCAGAGCCTGTGCAGAGTTCTTTGTGGTAGCAAGAAGCTGTAGTAATACTTAACCCCCACCCAGTTTCCTGTGGATCCAGTTTCCACTGAAGACTGGAAATTAATATTTATGTTAACTGGAGCTGTGCCTACACCGGCCTCCTTTCTAAGAATCACAAGCTGATTTCTCCAGTCCCAAGCAAATCCCCACCTCTGCTGTTACAGGCTATTTTAACCAATCAGAGCCATTTCCCATGTAGTCCCACCTCCATCATGCATTTGGCTCTCAACTTTCATGACAAGAAGAGAAAGAATTTGGATTTCTACCCACCTTTCCCTCTCGTAGGAGACTCAAGGCGGCTTCCAAACTCCTTCCCTTCCTCTCCCCACAACAGACATACCTTGTGAGGTAGGGTGAGGCTGAGAGAGTTCTGAGAGAACTGTGACTAGCCCAATGTCACCCACCAGACTTCATGTGTAGGAGCAGGGAAACAACACTAGTTCACCAGATGAGAGTCCACCTTTCATGTGGAGGAGGGGGGGATCAAACCTGTTTCTCCAGTTTTAGAGTCCACTGCTTTTAACCACTGCATCATGCTGACAAATAGCTAAGCTGGTCTAAACTAGATTGTTCTTTGTCCAAAAGGAATTAAATCAGCCTGGGTACTCCAGTGTGGAATGGAACTGAATACCTGAACTATATTGAATGTAATGTAATCTAGAGAGCTAGCATCATGTAGTAGTTAAGAGTGGAGGACTCTCATCTGGAGAACTGGGTTTGACTCCCCACTCCTCTGTATGAGAGGCGGACTGTTATCTGGAGAACCAGGTTTGATTCCCTGCTCCTACACATGAAGCCTGCTGGATGATCTTGGGCCAGTCACAGGTCTCTCAGAACTTCTCTCAGCCCACGTGGAGACAGGCAATGGCAGAAAACCTCTAAACATCTCTTGCCTGAAAACCCTACGGGTTCAAACTTCAGTCAGCTGTGACTTAATGGCCCTTTTCACCCCCAAGAAGATTTGTATTTATACTCTGCCTTTCTTACTGGGATCTGAGGCAAAACATATATATGATAAAAAAGAAAAAATCACATAATCATTAAGCAGATTATTTATTTATTTATTTGTTACATTTATATACCACCCTCCCCGAAGGCTCAGGGCGGTTTCCAACAAGAATAAAAGTTTAAAACATCGTATATATAATTTAATTAAAATACATAAAATACTAAACTATAGATCGCTTCAGCTATTCTATTCCCCTTTTTATGAACCCATGGGAGGTCAGATGTTTTCTTTTTAGGCAGTTGACATCATCCCGGCTGGCCGAACGCCTGGCAGAACAGGTCCGTTTTTCAGGCCCTGCGGAAACTTTGTAAATCCCGCAGGGCCCTGATCTCACCTGGAAGCCTGTTCCACCAGGTGAGGGGCCAGAGCCGTAAAAGCCCTGGCCCTTGTAGAGGCCAGCTGGATCGCCTTGGGACCAGGGATCACCAGTAGGTCCGCCTCCGATGAACGGAGGGGCCTAGAAGGGCGATATAGGGAGAGACGGTCCCTTAGATAAGCAGGGCCAAGGCCACGAATGGCTTTAAAGGTCAATACCAAAACTTTAAACATGACCCGGTACTCAATCGGCAGCCAGTGCAGTTGGTATAGGACCGGAGTAATCCGGTCCCTTGCTGTTGCTCTGGAGAGGAGTCTGGCTGCCGCATTCTGTACGAGTTTCAATTTTCAGATCATGGTCAAAGGTAAGCCCGCGTAGAGCGAGTTACAGTAGTCTAATCTAGAGGTGACCGTGGCATGGATCACAGTGGCCAGATCGGATTAGATGAGAATGTCAGACAACCAGCTGATTACAAGGTAGAATAGAATTAGACAGGATAAGAACATTTGACTTTAGCAATGAAGATTTCTGGTAGGTTATAGTAAATGCAGTTGGGCAGGAATTGTAGAATAGGGGAATATCCCAAAGAAACTTTGCAAATAAACCTTGCAAATATCAGTGGCATCTCTCACTGTGTCACCTAGCCAGTATGTCAAGATGTTGATACTTCATCAATAGTAAGGGGGCCTTCAGTCCTGCCATTGCACCATTAGATTCCAGGATTTGATAGTTGCTGTCCATTATTTGCCACTGCTTGTTCTTTGCACTTCAGAGTTCTTCTTCCTTAGTTCTGTGAATTCTGTTCTGTTGAACGATAGCGCACACCTTTATATAGGATAACCGTATTAAGATTGGATTTGGCAAAATTATGGAATTTAAAAACTATTCTGAAATCAAGATGCAGTGATAGTTGTGACCCTGAGCCAAGAGGGGAAGAATTTTATTTTTCCCAAAAAACTGAAATTCAAAGTACCAGAAAAGTATAGAATGCCTTCCATTTACCTTCTCATCCATCCAGGTGGCGCCCTACATTCTTTGCCATCTCTTTGGGGCAGAGAGAAAGCAGATTCCATGCAGTCTGATTGGGTGAGTGTGGAACTCTGTCTCTTGACCCTGGGTGCCTCTCCCCAACCTCCATTGGCCAGGGATGATCTCCCTCCATCTCTTTTCCTTGGCTGCTGTCTGTGCTGCTCAGTCAATAGAAAACAAAAACATCTTATTAGATTTCTTCAGAATTGACCTTAGAAATTGTTACATTATCTGGGAAGATAGCGTGTTTTTTCTCTTTTAAGGGTCTGGTGACATTTGAGGAGGTGTCTATTCATTTCTCTGAAGAGGAGTGGGCTCTGCTGGATCAGGACCAAAAAAGACTTCACAAGGAAGTCATGGAAAACAATCATCAGACTGTGGCCTCTCTGGGTAAGGATCTGCTTTCCTTTGATTTATATCAGTGGTTCTTAACCTGGGGGTCGTGACCCCTTTGGGGGTCGAACGACCCTTTCACGGGGGTCACCAGACCCTGCAGTACGTTTCAAACACAGAGAAGCAAAACGGGAACAATCGTAACATTATGGCTGTATACTTTGAAACAGCAACGCTGGAGAATGACGTTATTCGAGTGCCGAGAAAAATATCTGCAGTAGTTTGCAGGAGCAGAGTCTTTTGCAGTATTCACGCTACTTTGAAAGAGCTAAATGTGGGCCATTCTTGAAGGAAAAGGGGTGTAAACAAGGAGGCGGGAGAGAGACCTCGTGGGTGCAAGGGCCAAAAGAGAAGAGCGCCTGGTGGTGGCAAAGCGGAGGGCACTGATGCTGCTCTGTCTGTGCAGAAGAAGCGGGTGAACTCCAGAGCCTGAGCGAGCGTCCTCCAGATCCGCCTCTTCCCTCGTGTTACGCAATGGATGGGATCATGTCTAGCCCATTTTTTTGAAGAAACTTTGAGTGGATTCTGCACAGCATCTTTATAACGAGATGCTGTGCAGAATCCATGCTCTTGATGTGTTTAGGAGCATTCTGCTCCCCCACCCCACCTTCTTCTCTGATACCAGATAGTCTTCTAAAAACTTTCCAAGACTTTCTAAGACGAATTCTAAGCCACCACCAAAGTATTCTGTTTGCTCAGTAAAGAGACAGGGTTGTGGGGTCTGTGAAAAAAGTTTCCAGTCTGCAATCTTTTCCATACAGGGATGCTTTCCTGTGACACCAGCTAATTGGGAAACTGCAGCCGCCTCTGAAATTCCCTGTCCATTCAACAACTTTTGCATGTAGTATGATAGACATTTTGAACAGAAAACATGCGTATTGAAAATGACATTTTGAGTTCAATATTGCTAAGCACCTGGCTGGGATAGGATTTATAACCGAGCAATTTTTGTGATCTACTAAACATCCCTTTCACATGTTCTGTTGTCAAGCCAGGGGCTCCCCCTCCTATATCTGTGCATTTCATTTTTTTCTGCCCACATGTAATATCTTACATTTATCTCTGTTGAAATTCATTTTGTTAGTTTTGGCACAACTCTCTAATCTGTCCAGGTCCTTTTGAATTCTGACCCTCTGTGACTTCCCTCTGTGATACACCTCTGAAGATGCCAGACCCAGATGCAGGTGAAACGTTAGGAGTAAGATCCACCAGACCACGGCCACACAGCCCGGAAAACCCACCAGAGTAACCCCCTCATTCTTCTAAAGCAGGGGTGTCCAGCTCTGGTGCCCCAGATGTTAATGCCACCGCCGCCTCCCCCTCTGCCCGAGGAGAAGGCAAGCACCTTCTCCCTTGGGCAGAGGGGGTTCTCTGCTCAGCGCCGCCTGCTCCCGCAACGGGAGAGCAGGCGGCCCCGAGCAGGCCGGTGTTGCCAGCGTTTCTTCGCCCAAGGGAGAAGGCAAGCACCTTCTCCCTTGGGCAGAGGGGGTTCTCTGCTCAGCGCCACCTGCTCCCACAACGGGAGAGCAGGCGGCCCCGAGCAGGCCGGTGCTGCCGCTGCCTCCCTCTGCCCAAGGGAGAAGGCAAGCACCTTCTCCCTTGGGCAGAGGGGGTTCTCTGCTCAGCGCCGCCTGCTCCCACAACGGGAGAGCAGGCGGCCCAGGCTGAGCAGTTTCTGCTTCTCCCTCACCCAAGGGGAGAGGCAAGCACCTTCCCCTTAGGCAGGGGTTCTCTGCTCAAGCGCCGCCTACTCCCTTAGCGGAGGAGGAGGCAGGCGGCCCAGCTGAGCGGTGCTGCACTGCCTCCCCTCTGCCCAAGGGAGAGGCCGGCCTGCTACTCCCACTTGGGCAGAGGGGTTCTCTGCTCAGCGCCGCCTGCTCCCGCAACGGGAGAGCAGGCGGCCCCGAGCAGGCCGGGTGCTGCTGCCTTCCGCCTGGGCGTAGCACTCTCCTTGGGCAGAGGCTCTGCTCAGCACGCTTCGCTCTCGCTGCCAGTGCAGAGCAGGCGGCCCCAAGCAGGTTGCCGCCACCATTCCCCCCCCCGCCCAAGGGAGAAAGTGGCTGCCTCCTCCCTTGGGCAGAGGAGGAATGGCAGCGGCGACCTGCATGGGGGAGGGGGAGACCCCGCGCACTCGCGTGCCCGGTGAGAGGCCTCTGCGTGCCACAGGTACACCATCACGGAACTAGAGTCCCTAGAAGGTTCACAAGAACAGGAGCCAGTCGCAAAGCATCCCTCTTCAGCAAAAACTGCCTCTCATCACGGAGGTTCCACTGGGCTACCTTGTCCCTCCTAGAACTACCCTCCAAGGAAGCATAAACAGCTGGTTAAAACAGGGCAGGGTTTTTCCTCCCCTTCAAATTATTCCAGTTGTTATGAAGAATAGTTAATGGCCTTCATTACTTGATTCTGGTTTTGCTTGAAGGACTTACCCATCTTTTCTCTTTATTCCAGAGGATAATAGTCTACAGAACAAGTTTATGGGAGACCTCAGATATGATGAAAAAGAACAGAAAAGAAGCACAGAAATAAAATTGAAGACGGGAATTGAACGTTACGTTTCTCAAGGTGCTGGATCCCAAACATTTGATACACAAGGAAAACTTAGCATAAATGAGGAACCAGATAAGTGTTTCAAATGCAGAACAAGCTTTCTTTTGAAGGGAGATGTTCCTGGATATCAATTCCACAAAGGGGATACACATAAATGCCTAGCATGTGGAAGGAGCTTTGCTAAGATTTGGATCCTTGCTGCTCATCAACTAATCCACACTGGTGACAAAACATTCAGTTGCTTGGAGTGTCGAAAAAGCATTGCTCACAGTTCAGCACTTACCCATCAACATATCCACACACGGAAGAAAACACATAAATGCTTGGCATATGGAAAAAAGTTTGCTCAACGTTCACAGCTTATGCAACACTACTCAGTTCATAGAGAGGAGAAATCTTCTAAATGCTTGCAAAATGGTAACAGGTTTGCTCACAGTTCCAAACTTATTACTCATCAACAAATCCACAGTGAGGAGAAACCATATAAATGCTTGGAGTGTGGAAAGAGCCTTTCTCAGATTTCACATCTTACTCGACATCAACGAATCCACACTGGAGAAAAACCATATAAATGTTTGGAGTGTGGAAAGAGCCTTTCTCAGAGTTCACATCTTACTCGACATCAACGAATCCACACTGGTGAAAAACCATATAAATGCTTGGAGTGTGGAAAAAGTTTTGCTCAGAGTTACGATCTTACTAGCCATCAACGAATCCACAGGGGAGAGAAGCCATATAAATGCTTGGAGTGTGGAAAGAGCTTTGCTCAGAGTTCATATCTTACTGTCCATCAACGAATCCATACTGGGGAGAAACCATATAAATGCTTGGAATGTGGAAAGAGTTTTGCTCAGACTTCACACCTTAGTGACCATCAACGAATTCACAGTGGGGAGAAACCATATAAATGCTTAGAGTGTGGAAAGGGTTTTGTTCGGAATTCAGATCTTACTAAACATCAACGAATTCACAGTGGGGAGAAACCACATAAATGCTTTGAGTGTGGAAAGAGCTTTGCTCGGAATTCAGATCTTACAAGCCATCAACGAATCCACACTGGGGAGAAACCATATAAATGCCTGGAATGTGGAAAGAACTTTGCTCAAAAGGCTCATCTTAAGCTGCACCAAAGAATTCACAGAGGAGAGATACCCGTATATACCGGCGTATAAGACGACTGGGTGTATAAGACGACCCCCCCACTTTCCCAGTTAAAATATAGAGTTTGGGTTATACTCGCCATATAAGACTACGTACCCGGCGTATAAGACGACCCCAGACTTTACAGATTATTTCCCAGGGTTCAAAAGTAGTCTTATACGCCAGTATATACGGTATCATAAATACTAAACCATGTGTTGCATCAAAGAATTCTCAGAAGAGAGAAAACATACAAATATTTCCAGGTTTGTAAGATGGTAGACTAAAGCCCAACCTTTCCAAGTATCATCAGTGAGAGTTTTTGTGCTAATCAGTCTTGTATTCTACCTGTTTGAAGTTTGAACTAGTCTTGGTTAATTCATGTTCAATTCTCAGCTATAATATTTGGAATAGAGTTTACGGGCAATTTGAATTATTTGTTCTATCCTTTGAATACACATTAAGGAGGGGGTAACGGACTATTAAGTTTAATAGATTAATGTGTTCAGGACTAAGTTCTCTGCCTTGCTTCCCCCACTGGCCATATTTAGCGATGGTTTCTACCTATTGAATGAGCAGTTCTGTCTCCTGCCTAAACAGGAGCAGCTACATTGAATGAACTAATGTCAACCAAACTGATAGAAGGGTTAGGCTGAGAATGAGTTAGTAGTCTAGGGTGAGTCAGCAAATGTTATTGGTAGATTTGGGATTTGAACCGGAATCTCCTGAGCCATTCAGGCCTTCTGATGACTGCACTGACTGCTCACCCTGATTTTTGGCACTCTAGCTCCCACTATCATGCTGAAGCTGGTGGCTAATTTTGCATAGATCTGAATGCTTGTATAGATCTGTGGTTCAGCCTTATTTGAAATACTGTGTGCAATTCTGGTCACTGTACACGAAAAAGACATGATAGAAAAAGTACAAAAGAGGGCAATCAAGGTACTTAGGGGTGTGTATTGACCTATGAAGAAGAACTAGTGGGCTCAAAATGTGTCGGGTCTGTTGGTGTATGTTTTGGAATATTTTGTGTATGATCCTAGCAATCGAGGCCTTGTAGTTATTTATGATACATTTTATGATATTTTATGTGTGCTTTTAGATATTGATGTATATTTTTATTAAGATTTTAATTGAGTTTGTTTCTAAGAGGAAATTCTTCAGTCAATGGTAGAAGTAGAAACAAAGAATTGGGAGGCAGTGAGCCCTGGAGACCATTTAGTCCAAGCCACAGGTCCATGCAGGAGCTGTCAACTACAGAGCATTCTTCTTCTGTATTGTGGGAGTGACATCTGCTGAGAGATTCAAGTGTGTGTGTGTATGGTTTCTCTTTCTGCCTTATGTATTACTGTGGAAGCCATCCGTGTAAATAACCCGTGTAAATAAACCTTTTTTTTTAACCTTGCTGCTCGCCTTATGATTGAGACATAACAGTTCTCAAGGTGGCTCCCAGCCAGACTCAGACCAAACTTAGATGGGGTGAACAGGGTTCCTATGTTAACCTTGCAGTTTTACCCCTGAAACATGCCAAGGAGATCTTGTGGGCAGCAAAGGACTGGATCCACAGGCCACGAAGCCCTACTTGTTCCTGTGCACATCTTGAAAACAAAGCTGTGCAATGCAGAGCAAAATCTCTTAGGAGGGTGCAGAACAGCAGACACCTGGGAAATGGTCTGTGTGGCTTGAGCCAGTGAGCTTGGCCAGAATTTTTTCTGTATAGAACCCATAGAGTTGGAGGGGGAGGGAATGAATATCTCTTCCCACGTCCAAAACAAAGCTGCACAACACAGAGCAAAATCTCCTCTTGGGAGGGAGCAGCACGGCTGACACCTGGGGAATATGTGTGGGTCGAGCCAGTGTGAGCCTGACTTCTTTCTCTTCTCTAGAGTTGGAAGGGACCACAAAGGGCATATAGTCAAACCCCCTACTCAATACAGGAACAGTCTTGAGCATCCCCCACATATTGCCTTTTATTGCTGATTGAGGACCGCCAGAGAAGGGGACTCTCACCCCACCCCACCCCACCCACACCCCACCCACCCCCGGCAAATGCATCCTCCACTGGATCAGAAGATGGTATCTTTTCCTGCTCATCTCTAGGGATTCTTTTGCATCCAGAAACTGAACCTCAAGCATCCCTCCATCGACTCTCAGGGACAAGGATGGGGTGGAGAGAAGGGAGTTCGAATCCTGCCTTCCATTTGCTGCACTTTGCGGGCAAATCAGAGTGAAGCTCTTGGGGGAAACTGAGGCAGCTTCTGGCGGGAGGAGAAAGTCCTTTTTTGCCAAATGCAGAGAGTCCCACTAGGGTTAAAGGGAAGGAATCTGAATTCCTAGAGTGGCATCAACAGAGAGGATCACCTGACTTGCCCGGGCTCTTCCGCCAGCATTTGTGCGAGGGGGGGGGGGGGGGGGGGGAAACGGAGGTGGCGGTGACAGCGGCAGAGTTTTTGGGAAACAGGTAAGCGATGAAAGCAGATCTCCTTTGCAAAGCATCTCCTTTGTTTGGAGAGGGGGAGAGTCGGGGTGGTGGAAGTGGGTGCATTTGGGGTGTTGCAAAAAGCCCTGCAAGATTCACCCCTTCCAAACCCACCAAGGGAAGCAGAAATGTTAACTGAGCATCATGAACCCCTGCCTCCTCCCCCCCCCCCCGCCCTTTGTGCTCCCTGGCAGCAGCTGCCTTGCTTCCTCTCCTTGCCCGGAGGCTGAGCTGGGCTCTGCTGCACCTGTAACCTCCTTCTGTGGGTTCTGTGGGGCAGAACCTGGAATGAGTTGCAAAGAACCAAATTTAAACAACAAAATGGTTTACTTTTCTTTACAATTAACACTTTTAAAACATCAACATTTAACGTCACAATTCAAGGTCCTGTTCAGGTTGCATTTCAAGTCCTTCTATTTACAGTCTACTGATATTGCCAAGTCCAAATCTTCTTTGCAAGTTGGCCGACTCCTGAAGACTCCAAGGGCTTGATGAACAGGTTGCAACATGATGAAGGTCTCCAGGAGAACTCTCACCCATTACAACCACAAAAGAAACCCTGAAACAATAAACTCCAACATTTACAACACAGCAAAAACAACAACTACCTTCCCAGTAGTTCCCAACAATATTGAAATTACCTTAACAAGGTGTTAAGGGCTTATAGAAATCAAGGTCCGAGTCTGGTAGCCTTGTTCTTCTGCAAAAGAGCTCTTTCAGCCTCTCTGCTGCTCCGAGTCTCCACCCCTTACTGGGTCAACCCATTCTGGGCCAACCCATTCTGGGCATGGGGGTTACACACCTTCTGCCCTTCTTGGCTCCTTCAGCACCTCCAAACTCTCTAGCAAAATCTCCTCTCTCTGGGCATTTCCCTCTGTCATCCTTCCCATCAACCTACCTTTGTTGTGGGGCAGGCGGCGTGTGTGTGTGTGTGTGTGTGTGTGTCCCCGTCCGTCCGTCCGTCCTGCAGGTCTATTTCTTGCTGGGGGGAGGGGTCTCCGTCTCCACTGTGCTATGGCTCACCCAAGGTGCAATTCTGGCTTTGTACCCCTGGCAGCAAATCTTCTTTGCTATCTTTGGCACACTTGGGTGGCCTTTGCTAACTTCCCTTCCTTTGGCCCCTGCTCCCCCCGCCCCCCAATCTGGAGTTGGCAACCCTATCTCCTTCCCAACCAACAGCCACCCTGTCTTCCACTTTACCTCTTCCCACCCTGACAGCTTCTGCCTAGGAAAAATGTGGCCCAGTTGTGTGGTTCCAGCCACTGGACCAGGTCTACGTGCATGATAGGACACCTTCGAGGACTTGTGTGGTGGCACCTAACATTTTCCTGTATACCCCTCCAGATATGGCTGCTTTGGAAGATGGACATTCTATCCAACTGAGACCTATCTCCTCCGCAAACCTTGACCTTCCAGATTCTACCATAAAATCTCCAGTATTTCCCAACTTGGAGGTGGCTACTCTAGTCAATTCTGCGCCAAGGTGCCCTCCCTCAAAGGCCAAAATAGGCCTGAAAACGGCTCTGCTTCTCTTTGTTGCTTTTTCTGACAGAACAGAGCTGTGGAATACTGTGAAATCCACTGCTTAAAGATACAGTCACTCCTTTTACTGGTTTTGAGTTTTTTTTAAAAAAAAAACCCGCCCAATTTTTATTTTTATTTTAAGAAAAAATATTTTTCTGCAAACCTTCAAGTCTTGCTTTTTTGGTTTCTAGAAAAAAATCTGTCTTGCCTTAGGTCCAGTCTCTGAATTTAAGTATCCAAAAAAAAATTGTCTGACTTTGCTATTTGTGTCATGATTTATTTAGAGAATTCTGTGCTGCCTCTCTAAGGAACTTGTCTGAGGTGGCTTAAAAAGAAAAGCATAATAAAAATCTACAGATTCATAGTTCTTAATTAAAATACAACATATCCTCCTCCACCCCAAACACAGCATAAAGCATGAATCCTTGGGCAGCTAACAATGAACAAACCAGACCAAAGCACACTATGCAGATCAACAACACCTTAATGGAAGGTGGCCTTCAAAAGCCCCATTTTTCTTGTCTGCACAGCTGGTGGAAAGTTATGAAACCAATCAGGGGGTCGGGGCCCTGGCAGGTTTAAAATCCGTTCTTCCTTTCTGTCCTCCACCTCCTTCAATGCTCCACTGATTTCCGCAAAGGAGCCCAGCTGCTGTTTGCTGTGTGGAAAGAGAAGGGCAGGGAAAACGGGAACCTACGGAGTCAGTACTACTTTATGCTTTGAGAGCTTCTGCTGCTCTTTCGAATCTGCTCTTAGCCCTTATTTAGTGGTTAAACATCATTTATACTGTACTTCAGACCCAAATGGCTGTCCATGTTCTCCATTTCTCCAATTTATGTTCACAACAGCGATGTAAGGTGTGTCCGCCTGAGAGTGTGGGACTGGCCCAAGATCACCCAGCTAGCTTGCATGGCAGGGTGGGGATTCGAACCTGTGTCTCCCAGATAAAATTTGCTGAAATTATGCTACATGGTCCCTCCTGTTACCTACTCACTCATTTCAGTGCTTATCTATTGTAGCAGCATAAAGCAGAAGTCCACAAGAGAAAAGCCCTTCATTCTAGTATGGTCTTTCATGAATCAGAGCTCTAATTCAGATGCAGGAGCCATATTATAGATGCATGTTTGTGTGTTTATAAAATCTGAACCCCAACATCAGTTTTGCTTTGCAGGAGGTCACAGATCCACCATTTGCCTGTACAGAAGAATCTGGCAGAGAAAGAAAGTGATCTGTTGGTCCAAGTGGAGGCTCTTTGGAGGGGAAGGAAGGATGAGGGAAGAGCTGGACTCGGCTGTCCCTGAATCAAGGAAAGGCCTCAGTGCCCCTGAGGCTGGGAACAGAAAGGAACTGTGGGAAGGAGCAATGAAGAGAAGCCCGGGAGACAACGATGTCCTCCCTTCAGATGTGCAACGCAGGCAATTCAGGCATTTCTACTACCAGGAAGCCGAGGGCCCCCGAAAGGTTTGCAGCCGACTCCACCATCTTTGCTGCCAGTGGCTGAAGCCAGAAAGGCACAGCAAGAGGGAAATGCTGGACCTGGTGATTCTGGAGCAGTTCCTAGCCCTCCTGCCCCCAGATATGGGGAACTGGGTCAAAGAATGCGGGCCGGAGTCCAGTTCTCAGGCGGTGGCCCTGGCAGAAGGCTTCCTCTTGAGCCAGGACAAGAATCAGGACCAGCAAGTGAGAGGCATTCATCTGTGAACTATGGTGGGCGGGGGCGGGGGGTCATGGGATATGATCAAGGATCGCCTTGAAATCACCATGGATTGCCCCCACTTTTCTGAACCCACCCTACCCTGTTTCCTGTTCCTTTTCTCATCCGCCTCCCCTTTCTCGCATCCCCACGTCTTTTTCAGGTGCAGGGAAGAATCATCCAGGAGGATTACCAAGGAGTAGCTTTTCCAGGTAAAATTGAAAGGGGTGTAGCTTCCAACGAATTTCCTCCTTCAGAATAGGTGGGCTACAGTTTAGAAATTCCATCTGAGGAAGTAAAAACGTAGAAAAATCAGTTTAAAATTGTTGCCAGGTAATTGGACAAATCAGTAAAGCAAATAAGGGCAAATCTGCCTCCAAACTGAAATGAAGAAGAAAAAGAATTTGGATTTATACCCCACCTTTCTCTCCTGTAAGGAGACTCAAGGTGGCTTACAAGCTCCATTCCCTTCCTCTCTCCACAACAGACACCTTGTGGTGTAGGTGGGGCTGAGAGAGTGCCGAAGAACTGTGACTAACCCAAGGAATGTAGGAGTGTGGAAACACATCTGTTTCACCAGATAAGTCTCTGCCACTCATGTAGAGGAGTGGGGAATCAAACCTGGTTCTCCAGAGTAGAATGCACCTGCTCTTAACCACTCCACCACAGTGATGATGATCAGTCATGTTAAAAACTGGGAAAGTGGTGCATTGGGCCAATAAAAAGGATTACCAAATTATATGCTTTCAGGAGCTCTTATGCTGCAGTATTATTTAGCATACTATTGTTTATTAGAATTTTATGGATTATAATTTTATTGTTTTTATAATGTTCTGAGCCATTCTGAGGCCACTGTGTCAGGGGAGAATGGGATGAATATCCAAAAAGTAACTTAAGTCAAGCAGTTTTTGCTGCCCAGTTTTCAACAGGGAAGGAGGGTCCAGGAATCACAAACCTCAAAACGATGGTGGTAGAAGGTGGCAGTTGGGTAGTTTGAAAACTGTGTTCTATGTTACAAGCTATTAACACGCAGGGTATGGGTGTTTGGTAAAAAAAAAGCCCTGGTAATTTCATCGTCAAAAAATGGTCCTGTAAATACTCATATCTGGTAAGATGACATCATTTGTCTGTGAATATGATATTCTGTGATAAATTACAATTATTATATATAAGCCAAATACAATACTGGGGAAAGCAGCCAACAACAACAATACAAATATCCGGGGGGGGGGGGGTGTAGCAATACAGTTGTACTAACAAATCTGATCACAGGCTGTAGTGGTTCCTCAGAGCCCGTGCAGAATTCTGTATAGTAGGAGGAAGCTGAAGTACCCAATTTCAGTTTCCACTGAAAACTGACATTTATGCTAACTGGAGCTGAATCTAAACCAGCCTCCTTTCTAAGAATTACAAGAGGATTTCTCCCATCAGAAGGAAATCCAGCCTCTGGCTACTTTTACCCGTCAGAGCCATTTCCCATACAGTCCAACTTCCATTAAGGACCTGGTAATTGGTGTGAACTTTGATGACGAATAGCTAAATTTCCCTAAACCAGATAGTTCTTTGTGCAAAAGGGATTAAGTCGGTTGGGATGGTTCAGTGTGTAATGGAACTAAATACCTGCATTGTAATGTAATCTTGAGAACCAGTGTGGTGTAATGGTTAAGAGAGGGGGACGCCAATCTGTACAGCCGGGTTCGATTCCCCACTCCTCCACATGAAGCCTGCTGGGTGACCTTGAGCCAGTCACAGTTCTGTCAGAACACTCTCAGCCCACTGTTACGTTCCCCTTCCACCCCACATCTCAGAACACGCATTCAATCCGAGATTTTTAGGGATATAATATATACGTGAGATATATTTCTGATTTATATTAATGCTAACAGCCATATATGGTGTGGAGCAGGATGAAACAGGCTAAAAGCAAGTCTGGAAAAACAGCACACAGTCAGTAGAGAGTTTGCTTGCTACTCATTTGCTCCCTTGATGTCCACACCCAAGCCAGAGCTACAGTTAATGGAATTGCAAATGTGCACTGCACCTTGAATTGAGATGCTACAACTTTTCTCCCCTTCAGCTGTTTCTAAAACCTCCTAAGTGCTCCCATCCCTGATTTGATCTTGCTGCCTCTGCAAAATTACAATAGCCAGAGACTTACCCTGCTGGCCACCTATTCAAGGTGCTTCTAATGTAATCAAGGAACAATTGGCTACCAACCCCCGGGGTTTAGAACAATAGATAGAGCTGCTAATTAGCTCAGCCCTGCAACCCAGCACAGATGCAAGAAACGAAACCTAATGCAAAGGGTCTCTTTTCCCGCCAAACCAGCTATCCGCCTTATAAAAGTCCTGCTCACCTTAAGCTCATTGCTCATTTCTAACCTGAATCTCCCTTGGTCAAGTTGGTGTGAGACACGATATCGTCCTTCTACGGGATCTCTGTGCTGGCATAGAGTCCCTGCCTTCTTCGACTGCTGCATTGGAACTATTAGGTAACGTATCACCCTGCTGCCTCCCACTTCCCACTCTATCATCCAAACCTTTTTTCCCACCTTTTTATATCTCTAGGAACTTGTATGTATGTGCCTCCATATCTTACTGTATGTTTGATTGAAACCAAATTTATATAAACATTTTAAACTTGATTTGGACTCCTTGTGTTACTCTGCGGAGGTGTCATTTCCGCCCCGTATACATAGTCTCAAAGATCCCAACCTAGCCTCCTCTCGCATTGCCAAGCTGAATTGCTCTCCCCAAAGCATTGCCAAGTGAGCTCCCCAAAGCATTGCCAAGTGACCTCATTGCTCTGCCAAGCTAAGCTCTTTCCCCAACGTATTTTCCAAACCATTCTTCCCCAGTGCTAACCCCACAAAGAAATACTTCCCCCTGTTAAGCTAGGTAACACCACATAGAAGCAGGCAATGGCAAACCACTTCTGAACATCTCTTGCCTTGGAAAACCCTATGAGATCACCATGAGTCAACTGTGACTTGATCACACTTTCTACTATCAACTAATTTTCATTGATGCTTTGCCTTTCTAACTGGGGCTCAAGGCAGAATATAGCTATGATAAAAAGAAAGCGAATGTGTCAGGAGAGAATGCTGCTAGAACACGGCCATACAGCCCGGAAACCACACAGCACTCCACCGATAAAAAGAAACTTTGTGCAATCAGTAAGCAGATCAGGTCAGAATGTCAGGGTAAGAAAAAAGGATTGGATGGGTTGGAAATTAGTATTGGATGTGGATAGGATAAGAATATGAGAATTCAACGGTGAAGATTCCTAGTATGTCACAATGATACTGTTGGGCTTAGATTGTAGAACAAGTGGAAAATCCAGAAGAAGCCATGCAAATACAATAAAGGTCACTGGGATTTGATATTTGAGTTTCTCTGATTGGTTCACAACTGCCTGTTCTTTGCACTTCAGAGTTCTCCCTTCTTACCTTTCTGCATTTTGTATCACTGAACAAACAGACCATACTTTTGCAGACAATAACCGTATTTAAACTGGATTTGACAGAAATGTGGAAGGAAAAAATCTGAAATCAAGATACAAGGATAGTTGTGATCCTGAGGCAAGAGAGGAAGAATC
>NC_059427.1:3287207-3339831 GCF_021028975.2 Sphaerodactylus townsendi
CAATTTGTTCTGGGGCTTTCTAAATCCAGGCCACGGAGAACAGAAGCCGCCTCATCCCCTTTCTGAGGCCTGACTGAAAAATCAGGGCGCAGCTTTTGAGCTCACAGGGATTCCTCTTCAGACTGGACTTTTAAAAGTTGGGGGGTGGGGAGTCAGGGATTGCACCTAGTTGATTGAGATGCATTCCTGACTCAATGTAATTGCTGCAAGATATATGTAACCAGCTTGCTGTATGTTACCACTGCGGTAATGGGACATTCTTTCCTTGATCTTATGTTATGGTTTCAGATGCTGAGTAGATAACTAGGCTTACCCCCTGACACTTTTGGTCCCATGCAAAACTGGATGCTTCTGTTGTCCTCTGGCGCAGGAGACCAGGTGGCTCTGTCTCTATCTATCGTGGACCTTGGGGCATCTTACCTCCGAAATAACTGTTTTTCAAATTCTTTGGAACAATGGGAGGGGGGACTAACATCAGAATAAAGGGGATAGCAAAAGCCAGGTTCACCAGAACTGGCTCTTCCAAGCTGGATGCTTCATTGCCTATGAATAAATGCTTCTGATCAACAATACAGAGTCTGGGGTGCTGTGTGGTTTCCGGGCTGTATGGCCGTGTTCTAGCAGCATTCTGTCCTGACATTTTGCCTGCATCTGTGGCTGGCATCTTCAGAGGATCTGATAGTAAGAAAGCAAGTGGGGTATATATACCTGTGGAATGTTCAGGGTGGGGGAAAGAACCATTGTCTGTTAAAAAGTAAAGGGTGCAGTTAGCAAGTTAGATTTAGATGTGTTGTGTGGGATCCACCCATTAGCATGTGAGTAAGAATGAAGATAGCAAGGTCAATAGGTGAGGGTATCTGAATAGAAGTAGCCTGGCCTTTGTTCCCTTGATTGTATTACTGTCTTTCCCCCACCCTGGACACTCCAACAGGTATATATACTCCACTTGCTTTTGTACTATCAGATCCTCTGAAGATGCCAGCCAGAGATGCAGGTGCAACGTCAGGAGAGAATGCTGCTAGAACATGGCCATACAGCCCGGAAACCACACAGCACCCCAGTGATTCCGGCCATGAAAGCCTCCGACAATACATAGTCTGTTTATTGCTTCAGGGTTCAAGACCTAACAGGAGACTGTTTGTAGGCTAGAGAAGGTTTGGCTCCCAAAGCCAGAGAGGGAGAAGTATCCTTGTCCAGCATAGGTTGAACTGCCTTGAACCAGTTTGTAGGTTGAACTGCCTTGAACCAGTTTGAACTTAGAGCTGTAAATGACCTCCAGGGATGTTTTGTTGTTGTTTCATTCAGACCTGACTTGTAGCAGGTGACCCCGTGGTATTATTCTGGCTCTGCCGATCTTTTTCCTTTCTACATTATTGTAATTTCTAAAACGTCTGTTGCAGATCCTGCAGATGAGAATCTTCGTCTGAGGGATCTCAGCTTCTGCCACTACTATGACTGGTTAGGTTTGAGAAGAAAATCAAGATGGTGTTTACTTAAATTCCTCTCCTTCATTTATGTATTTCCTTTCTAATGGTAACCTTCGGGACCGCATTACCCCATATGTCCCTACTAGGCCTCTGCGCTCAGCGGAGGCCAATTTGCTGGTAGTCCCTGGCCCCTCAATGATGCGGCTGGCCTCCACGCAGGCCAGGACTTTTACAGCCCTGGCCCCTGCCTGGTGGAACACTCTTCCTCCAGCTGTCCGGGCCCTGCAGGATCTTGGCGAGTTCCGCAGGGCCTGCAAGACGGAGTTGTTCTGCCGGGCTTTTGGAGTGTCCAGCCGCTAATATGAGTGCCCCCCGTCCCCTCCTGTATTCCGGGCCCATTACCATCTATGGGTCCATTCGTTTTCTCCCCTTCTGGGAGAGTCTAATAGGAATTGTTGCGGGCATTGTGTTTATTAATTTGCTGCATTTTAACCTAAATTGTTTATAGCCTATTATGTTATTGTTATTTTATGTTGTTCACTGCCCAGA
The DNA here is from genome assembly GCF_021028975.2 of Sphaerodactylus townsendi. Classification (NCBI taxonomy): domain Eukaryota; kingdom Metazoa; phylum Chordata; class Lepidosauria; order Squamata; family Sphaerodactylidae; genus Sphaerodactylus; species Sphaerodactylus townsendi. Next base: position 3,289,184 of record NC_059427.1, read on the forward strand.
GCCCTTCGGGGGTTGGGCGGTCTATAAGACTGAAAAATAAATAAATAAATAAATAAATAATGCACTGTGTTACTGAGACTAAAAGTGGATTACAAAAATTTAAAAATATTGCCATGAAAACATAGATCAAACAGTGCAATGATTTTTCCCATGTGAGGGGGGAAGGGTGAAAATTCAGAAAAATCCCCTCCCGCTATAAATATCTGAAAAGTTTAATCTCTCTAAATATCGGCTCTGGCTTGGGAAATACCTGGAGATGTTGCAGGTGGAGAGATAGTGTCTCTAGATGAGTTGTACAAGTGGTAGATCTCCAGGCCTGATATGGAGATTGGCAACCCTTACTGGGCCACATACCATGCTCTGCCTCACGGGGTAAACAATGACCCATATCAGTCCCTCGATGTTTACCCAGGGAAAGACCTTCTTTTGAGGGGGGAAAATCTGCAAGGAACTTTGGTCCAGAACTCAGACATTGCTCCAAGCCCCCCCCCCCCCCAATATCTGACTCTGGACTCTTTGCGGGATGGGGGGGAATCACATTTCCCCCTATGAATTTCTTCTTTCTGGCAGGTTTCCTACAAGAGTCACGAAATTCTGCCCACCCACCCCCCATATATGCTAAAGGAGACTCCCCACTGCACAAGGACATCTGCAAGACCTCTCCTGGGAGAATGCATTATTTAAAATAAATTTCTATGCTGTGTCATCCATACCTTTAGTCATTGGAAGGGGTTCTCTTTTGTTTTCTTCTGAAGAAACCAGTCTGTTCTCTCCACCTGGGGGGGAGGGGGGCTGTGAATCTGGGTGGGGAATTTCCTGAAGGTTTGGGGGGTGGAGCAACCTCAGCAAGATATAAGGACATGGATTCTCCTCCAAAATAGCCAGTTTCTCCAGGGGAGCTGATCATTGTTTTCTGGAGATCAGTTGTCATTCCAGGAGACCTCCTGACCTCACCTGGAAGTTGGCAACTTGAAGCTGCAAATATACCAACTCAAAGCTACATGGCACACTTAGTTCATTTGAAAGTGTTTTTCCACCCCATCATTTACCACTAAGTCTGTCTGCATTGCCTTCCTTCAAATGTTGTTTCCTGGTGCTGGCGGTCATTTTTAAAGCTTTTTCCCATACTTGCGCTGCAATGATGATTCATAGCATTGCTGAACAAGGAAGGGGCGGGGTGGGGGGAGAGAAGGCAATCCACTTAAAATTTATGAGGGGAGGGAAGTAAAAGGGAGCAGAAAACAGCTTGCCATTTGGGCCAGAAAGAAACATTTCCGTATGATGGCACCATGAGGGAAGCCGGCTCTGAAATGTTTCAGAGAGAAATGTTGCTGTAAAAGTGTTTTTAGAAATAAGGGACGAAAAGGTGGCTGGAATAGTTTTCAGAACCAGACGAGAGGAAAACAACACAGAACTGCACAGCGGAAACGTTTTATGATCGTCCTGGAAACTTGTGCGGAAAAGGCCTTCCAGACCCTTAACTCTTCCCTTCTTCTCTGTCTCTGGCCTCCCTCCAGGATCTTCCTCCTCACACTCCCTGCGCTACTTCTACACGGGGGTGTCTCAGCCTGGCCAGGGCCTTCCCTGGTTCACTGTTGTGGGCTATGTGGACAACCAACTTACTGCTTACTATGACAGCAACACCAGTAGGACTGTGCCCAGCGTGCCCTGGATGGAAAAGGTGGTGCAGTATGACCCTGGCTACTGGGATAGTCTGAGCCAGATTTTTCAAGACACAGAGGCTGTGTTCAGAGTTGCCTTGCAGATCCTGCGGATGCGCTTCAACCAGAGCCGTGGAGGTGAGTGCAAGGGGGTGGGAGGTGGCAGCCAGTAGGTTCCACCTGTGCCCCCAGAGCAAGAGGAGGAGAGGGATGACACCTCAGGAGGAAGGGGGACAAGAGTTTAGCCCCCTGCGCTTTGTGCTTCCCAGACTTCAGGTTCTTCAGAGAGCCAGCATGGTGTAGTGATTAAGATCAGGTGGATTTTAATCTGGAGAACTGGGTTTGATTCCCCACTCCTCCACCTGAGTGGCAGAGTCTTATCTGATAAACCAGATACGTTTCCACATTCCTGCATTCCTGTTGGGTGACCTTGGACCTGTCACAGTTTTCTCTGAATTTTTCTCAGCCCACACAAATGCAAGCAAACCATCTCTGAACGCCTCTTGCCTTGAAAACCCAATGTGGTTCCCATAAGTCTGCTGATATTTGATGGCATACACACAGATGTACAATAGTATAAACATCTTTCTGTTTTGTAAGAAACATTGCAAATCTACTCAGTACTTGAGAAATAATTGCCAACTGATACACCTTACACTGCATTACTTGGTGGTATTGCTCACTTTGGTAGATACGTATTTCTGAGTATCACTTAACACCCAACTGTGTGTGGGTGTTTAATTTTTAAGCCAGCACATAAATAGAAGGTTCAAGTTGCAGAATAAACTATGTACAAAAATACCACTGAACCCAAACAGAAATGAATATATAATTGCAAATTTTAATCTCAGACTGGAATAAACCAGAACTTTCACAAACGGGTGTCAAATGACACTCAGAAATATATAGCTACCACAGCGAGCAATCTGACCAAGTAATGCATGTACAATCACCATAATCTAGAAACACAGTACATTAATCACAGTATGCTGAAACCCTTTCTCCATAGGACCAAAACCATTTCAAATCCAGGGGCACATGGTGCCCAACCTGAGAGACAGGAGAACAAGGTCACTGTTCAGTCTCAACAGAATTCTCGTTTCATGGGGTCTTTAACCCACTTAGCTTTCTATGACATTTGAAGTTGCCCACCTGCTTCAGACTTTCACGCTGTTCAAAACATTTATATCTCCATCGAGCTAAGCCATGCTTGACTGATTCTCTAGTGCTGTCACAATGGTATGGAATAGAAACCTTACTATGACATGCCTCTGAAGATGCCCCCCATAGATGTGGGTGAAATGTTAGGAGCAAAAACTACCAGGCCACGGCCACACAGAGCAGAAAACCCACAACAGTCAGCTACATTGGTTTGTTCACTAGAGAGATCTAGCAAACCACCCTCCCCAAATTTGGAAGTAGAGTCATAAAAATCATTTGAACCTACTCAAGGGTGAGAAAGTTTTGAATGGTTTCCTGCTTTTTATTGTCTCCTCAAACAGAGGCAAATGTTTCCAGAAGGTCATATTATTTGATCCCTAACAAGGTTTCTCAGTAATCAAATCATCACTGTTCTGAGTCTTTGTTTTACTTGGAATCACCATCTACATAGAGATTTTGTCTTTTTAAATGTAACCTCCTCCCCCCTTCAAGAGACCAGATTTTGCCCAAGGGTGGCCTTGACCTCCTCAAGAGGAGCTCCCCTTCTGAAGCAGGGAAGGCTGTCTGCCAAGGGCACCTGAGCCCTTTCCTGCATTTCTCCCTTCCACATGGACCGTTCTGAGTAAGATGGCTGATTCCTCAGAACTTCCTGGCGGGATCCCTTGGCAGACGATCTATCCTGAGGGGAGCTGGCCTGTTCAGTGAAACAGAAAATGTCCATATTGGTCAGGGCTGGAATCTTCCTTCCAAGGTCATGTTTGCTCCCCGCCCCCCCAAATATACTGAACTCTTAAATTTTTATTCATTTTCAAAAAAAGAATTAACCAACAATACAAACCATACTATCAAAAGCCAAAAAAACTCCATGAAATTTGCCATCTTACATTTTTCAAGTATCACAATTCATATTTATTAATATTTTGATATATTCATAAATGTAGAAAACATTTTTAACTCGTCTTAATCTATTGTTTACTTAAAGGTCAGTTAGTAATACATTCTGTTTATTTTGAAATTTTATAATTGGTCTATTATGCACTAAAATGTTAATCTCACCATTGTTGTATATTCTGTTAGTTTACTTATCCATCCATTCATTCAAGTCAGGGATTCTGTCTGCCACTGGTCATCACATATTTAAAGTGTTCATTGTACCTTCTTGGTACATGGTTTGGCAGCATATTTAATAAATTGAGCTCTTCAGAGATTTCTCCATTCAGCAGCTGCAACCCTCACATTCTTAAAGGGAGGGGGCATTTCTGAAGCCCCTCCTGGATTTTGCTGCATGTTGAGAAGCCATTTTCAGCCTCAAGATCAGGGAAACTCAGGCCGTGTCCGCACGGAGGTGGAAGGGGTTGGGTCCGCGTAATCCACGCCGACCCGACCCCTCTGGGACCGTTCGCATGGACAGTCCCAGAATCGGCCGAGACGATGGCGCAGAGTTGCGCCGTTGTCAGAGCTACTCACCAGTCCTGCGGCCCTCCGGCACGCCGCCGAGGCCAGGGGACATGCCCCCTGCCCTGCGTGACCGCTCCAGGCCTCGGCAACGCACCAGAGGGCCGCAGGACTGGTGAGTCGCCCAGTGGGGGGGGGGGGGGGAGGCGCCTGGAAGCTGCTGCCATGCGAACGGCAGTGGCTCCGAGTCGGCGTTTCCAGTAAACCTCGCTTGCCGAGCGAGGTTTGGAAACGCCGGCTTCGCGCCCCCTGTGCGAATGGCTCCCTGGGGACAGCGTTTTTGCCGTCCTCAGGGCGCCATATTCCGTCCGTGCGGAAGGGGCCAAAGACAGAGAAATGTGCCAACTCATTCAGGGATTCATTTCCAAACCCTTCCTAATCCTACACCTGCTCTCCATTTTTGCTCTCCATTTTTAGCGTTGCCTGACTGAGGGGCTTAAAGACTGGATCCTGTGGGTTGACCAAGTTGAGTCGAGTGTTACACTGGTCTTTCGGTGCACAAATAATTGTCTACTCAAAGGAGGCCCAGCCAAGATCAGTGGGTCTTCCTTCTAAGAAAGTGCACAGAGGCTCCGGGCCTTGATTGCAGAAGGGGTGGCTGTCCGCCACAATCCTTCATTTAGTTTGAGTGCGAAGCCTCTAATTTATTTTTCATGCCAGTCAAGATAACTTGTATGTGTGTGTGGTGGATGTTTGAGAGGATTGTGCATTGGAAGATTTCCTAGACTCCTAGATTTCCTAGCTCCTTTCTAGACCTGCATCCAGCTAATGACCCCCATAACCTTTCTCACCCCGGCCAATCCCCACCCCAAAATGTGCAGAAAATTCAATCAGTTTGGAAGGGGGATACATCTACTCCTGAGTCCACTCCTTCATGGGGAGATTTTTCAGGCAATTGTCCCCCTCCCCCATTTGCAGGGCTGCCCTCAGCCCCTCTGGCTCAAATGCTCCCCCCTTCTCCAGTTTTTTTCCTCTAGAACAGGGGTAGGGAACCTGCGGCTCGAGAGTCGCATGCGGCTCTTCTGCCCTTGCACTGCGGCTCCATGAGCTGAGCTGCCGGCCCCATCCTTGCCCGCCCTGGAGGCAGCAGGGTGGGTGCACCAATTGCCCGCGGCCGGCTGGGCCGCGCCACGGACTTCCCCTCTCGCCCGCCCTGTTCAAGCGGGGTGGGTGCTTTCCCAGCGGCCGGCAAGGCCAAGCCGCTGGCCCCATCCTTGCCCGCCCTGCAGGCACCAGGGCGGACGCATCCATGCGCTTCTCAGAATGAGCGGAGTAAAAGGTTAAAAAATCCAATATACACAGTGTTATCTTTATTTTAAATGTCAAAAATTATTTGCGGCTCCAAGTGTTTTCTTTTCCTGTGGAAAACGGGTCCAAATGTTCCCTACCCCTGCTCTAGAAAGTAACTCCTTCTGGGCAGCCAGGTTGGGAGTGGGGGGAAAGGCCCGCAATAGGATGGATTTTCCTCTCTGCACTCTCCCTCCCACCCCTTCAGGCCCCCCCCATCCCATTTTGCTTTCTTTTCTCAGAGAGGGAGAGCCCCCACCCCTCCCTGGTTCACCTCTGGGTATCTCTTGCAGGACTCCACACATGGCAGTGGATGTGCGGCTGCCAGGTGGGGCCAGACAGGCTGCCCAGTGGGGGGCACTTCCAGCATGCCTATGACGGGAGGGACTTCCTGTCCTTCGACAAGGAGACCCTCACCTGGACGGCCCTCACGCCCCTGGCCCAGATCACGAAGCAGACGTGGGAGGCAAAGAAGAGCATAGCTGAATACTATAAGTCTTACTTGGAGGAGACCTGCGTGGATTGGCTGTGGAGGTACCTGGACTACGGGAAAGTGACGCTGTTGAGGACAGGTGAGGAGCCATCATGAAGGGAGGGCTCTGCCAGGCTCCTCCCCTCCAGTCCAGAGTTCCTCTCTGAGGTACAGAAATGGCTGGAGCTGTGCCCCTCCAGTCTCCAGGAGTTATGGAGGAAGAAGTCACCATTTAAAGACCAGGCTCCTTCTCTCAACTTCCCTCCCTTGCAGGGAAAAGTGGTACAGGCTGCAGCCACCCCCCCAGGACTGTACCACTTCCTCCTTCCCTGTACTGGATGCAGTTGCAAAACCTGGAAGAGCCTTTCCTGGGTGGGGGGCGGGGGGCAGGCTGTACCACTTTACCTGCTAAAATGAAGCTCTGATAATTAGTTTTGAGGGAGCATATCCCTTCTGTCTGCCTACCCCCCTCACCCCCAACACACACACTGCTGCCAAACTAAGGGTTTGCGGGAGGGGGGGAGTGGAGAAGAGAGCAGGTGATGAGCCTTCCCAACAGGCTGTTTTCCCTGGGAGGGGACCCCGTAAAACACGGATCCATATGATTTTAAATGGTGCTTCCTCAATTCATGTGATTTTGGCATGGAAAGACCGCAGCATTCTCTGGCCATGTAAAAATCACAAGGATGAATGTAAAGGGTTCATATAGTTTAAAACAGAGCTTTATATAACACAATAAATCAGCAGAAATGCAGTGAATTAAGAGAAAGGCTTGAAATACCATTCAACTGGCATTTTTATATTCCACCTGGTTCTCCAGGTTAGAGCCAAAACTCCCTACGCCACACCTCTGACCCTTTGATCAACAGCAGACTCCACCACAGAACTACCGTTTTAAAGTAGGATTCATATGTTGAGACAGGCGGCAGAATCTCCTCCAAGAGTGGGACTGGATGACTTCATGGGGTCCCTTCAAGGCCACCTCCATCCTGACAGTCCACTCTTCATACCAGCCAACATTGCTCTTTCCACAGAGGCCCCAAACGTGAAGGTGACCCAAAAGGCAGGCTACAATGGCCGGGAGACCCTCATCTGCCGGGCCCACGGTTTCTACCCCAAGGAGATTGAGGTCACCTGGAGGAAGGATGGGGAGGACCGGAAACCAGATACTTTTACGGGGGGTGTCGTCCCCAACTCTGACGGGACCTACCACACCTGGCTCAGCATCGAGGTGGACTCCCAGGAGAGGGACCGCTACCGGTGCCAGGTGGCACACGACAGCCTCCCAGAACCCCTGGACTTCGCCTGGGAGAAGCCAGGTGAGAGGTTGTGTGTGCGGGGGAGGAATCTGTCCCCCTTTGGGGTGGGGGGCTACCAGAGTGTGGAAGGGGAATCTTTGCTCAAGGAGGAAGGAGGGACTCCAGGAAAAGACACCTTCACAACGTCACAGTTTACAATGGCAACACCCGGTAGGACCCTGTATGTGGAGTGGGGTACAAGGATGTAGGCAAGGGGGGGTTCTCGGGTACAACCCCCCCATTGCATATCCAAAGCTCTGCCCCCCGTTTGTGGGTTTTTTGTATTTTAAAGTGTTTTTTTGTTTTTGGTCTGCAGGAGGCGCAGTTTTTAGGCTAGCGGCACCAAAATTTCAGGATATTGTCAGATGACACTCCTGATGGTAGTGGCAAATTTGCCTAGGGACAAGGGGTACCCCATGTCCCCGGGTGCATCCATTGCAGTCACGTGGGGGGCGCCAAAACATCCCCCCACACAGACTGATTTTGCAAGCCCCAGCAAGCCCGGCATTGAGGAAGCCGGCTGCTGCAAGAATTAAGGAAGCCTGACGTACCCCCTCCCACTCTCTACGGTGGCCCTGAGTGTCCAGAGGGTGGGGGAGAAATACCACTGTGCCCGCAGGAGGAGCACTGGGGAGCTCCGCCTCCCCTCCCTCTAACCCAGAGTGCAGTGCCTTATTCTCCAGTAAGTCCTTGCCATTGCTCTCAAGCCTTCTCCCCAGCAGACAGGCGCCGGCCAGCACAGGAGAAGTCCATAGGCCAGCTAGGGAGGCAATCTCTGCCTCACCTGCTGCCCCACAAGGTGTTTGTTGTGGGAAGAGGAAGGGCACGCGCGTTTGTTAGCTGTTTGGAGACTCCTTAAAGGTAATGTGCAAATCCAAACTGTACTTCTATGCCTAAAATTTTGTTTGCAATTGTGAATGGCCTTGATGGGGGGGGGCGCGTATGAAGCACCTGGCTTCTTAACTTTTGCTGTGGGGCTGGGCTGTAATCTGGACAGCTGAGTTTGATTCCCCACTTTCTCTGCCCCACAGGAGTTTGTTGTGGGGAGAGGAAAGGGGGGTCATTTGTTAGCTGTTTGGAGACTCCTTATAGGCAATGTATGAATCCAAACTGTTCTTCTATTCCTAAAATTTTGTTTGCAATTGTGAATGGCCTTAATTGGGGGGGGGGGATGGAGCGCCTGGCTGCTTAACTTTTGCTGTGAGGCTGGGCTGTAATCTGGAGAGCTGAGTTTGATTCCCCGCTTTCTCTGCCCCACCTGCTGCCCCACAAGGTGTTTGTTGTGGGAAGAGGAAAGGAAGGCATTTGTTAGCTTGCAAACTCCTTTCCCTTCATCTCTCCACAACAGACACCTTGTAAAGTAGGTGTAGCTGAGAGAGTTCAAATAGAACTTTGACTAGCTCAAGGTCACCAATCAGGCTTCATGTGTAGGAGGGGGAAAACAAATCCAGTTCATCAGATAAAGGTCCACCACTCATGTGGAGGAGTAAGGAATCAAACCCAGTTCTCCATATTAGATGTCACCAGGCTGGAAAGAGCACATGCATTCATCTTTGCCATACACTTAGCTCTTACCTATAACATCAGTTATGGGGGTCTCTTATGATTCTTTTGAATGTTTGTTTTAGACAGATTGTTGCCACAGGGTGTTGGGAGCAGGTCCTCTCCAGAGCAGTGACTGGTTTCTTAATTTGGAGGGGACAGGTAACCCTATTTTAAAGGGCTGTGGGCAGAATGTCCAGGGGGACTCTGGGGGCCGAGAACTGGTTGGGAGGAGGCAGGAACTGTGTCTGGATTGTGTTGCTTGCAGAAAGTCCTAAAGCTGTGGCCGGCTTCCTCCAGTGATTTGAGATCCACTGACTGGACATTCTCCACCCAAAGCTTTGGGGAACTGCTGCCAGGCAGAATAATGATCTTTCCCTTTAATCCTTAGCCTCCAACTTGGCGCTCGTCTTGGGCATTCTCGGGGGTGTCCTGGTCGCTTTCATCCCATTGATGGCCGGGGTCGCCTTCTGCATGAGTAAGTAAGCAGGGAATGCCTCAACTGGGCAGAATGAATTTGTGTGTCTCAGTGCAATTCTTGCGATGGACCCCTGAGGGGGTGGTCGCACTTCCAAGCGCTGTGCACTCTGAACCATAAACTCAAAGACACATGAAAATATATTTTAAAATTTTAAAAATTATTACAGTGAAATTATTGAAACACAAAATTAAAACAACAGTGAAACACATCGAGGTGCTTACAAATACACAGGTAAATAACAAAGGCTAGCTTCTACTTTCCACAGTGAACTCTTATAAGCAGAAAGTACTCAAGTATATGTGCAGAGTTCTAGTAGCATTGCATGCAATATGGACAGTAAGGGAAAAAGAAATCAGGAAAGGTAATTAGCCAACACTGTGTAAACTACTTCATGTTTTTTGCTGACTGCACAGGTGACCAGTGATTGACCAATGAGGGCACACTTAAATCAGAATCTTCCAGACCCAATGAACTGTAAGCTAGTTTCCCCTCTCCCATACAAAGCAAAACCAGTGTACTCCAGGTAACTGGTTTCAGCTGGATTCCAATTAATATAGTTTGTCATCAGAGCAGGAGGAGAAGTTAATATTTATTAGCCTATAAAGCATGCTCAACTTGTACAATCTGATACAAGCCTTGCCCTTCAGCCTAGTCATCCAGCGGTCTTATCTTGTGCTGCCACAAGCATCCTCCTTTAAGAATCATCTCATTCCTAGTAGAAAACACATTTCTCGTTCATCACAGTGGGACTGTGCCCTGGGGCTTGACTGTCTCGGCCTGGGAGGGATAGACTGCCAAATAGCAGCCCCCTGTTTCTTCACACACACCCCAACTTGGCAAAGATACCCTCCACACTCACACACCTGGTCATTTTTGGGTGTCTTTTTGCAGGGCACTACACACTGCAGAACATGTACTGCTGCCAGGTGGGACCAGATGGGCAGCCCAGAAGGGAATATTGCCAGTTTGCCTATGATGTATGGAACTTACTGGCCTTTGACAAGGAGACCCACACCAGGACGGCAGCCGAGTTCTCCAAGCAGGAGCTGGACTCTCCCCTGGCCACTTCTCGTTGCGTCTACCTGGAGGAGGAATCCGTCAGATTGCTACCGAGGTACCTGGACCACAGGAAGGAGACCCTATGGACAGGTGAGGCCAGGGAAGGGGAAAGTTCATTATCCCAACCCTTCCTCTTTCTCCTCCTACATACATTCTGGATGGTAGACCGAAAATGGACTATTTCAATTTGGTGCGGCAGGGAGGGTCGTATTTTGGCACCCCAATCAAAGCACATCACATTCCCCTGTCCGTTCATAAGCAACTAAATATGGGTTAATCGAAAATAACTTCTTACGTACTGGGGTATGGCATAATATAATTAATATGTATAATACTTTATGATTAATATAATTGCTGGATTAGAATCTAATGCTAGATTTGATGATATTTTCTCACGGAAACTCCAGGCAGATCTCTCTCTCACACACACACATACACACGCACACGCACACAAAGTTGCATTTTACTGAATCAGACCCTTGCTGTGTTGATCTCTGTCTTGGCAGCAGCTTTCCAGCATCTCAGGCAGAGAAAGGTCTTTCACTTCACTATCTGAATCCTGGTGGTTGAACCTGGGACCTTCCACATGCCAGCCGGATGCTCTGCCACTCAGCCACAGCCCCTCTCGGAAATTCTGTAACGCTTGCATACACATTAACATCTGAAGTGACCTGATACTGAATCAGATAGCAGACATATTTCACATACACAATTAATCTTTTTATTAGCATCAATAATACAAAAACAAGTAAATAAAACTCACAGCACAAACTGTGTGAGAACTTAGTAAGATTCAGTCAGAACAAATTATAGTAGCCTGTTTACTCTGTCTCACAGAAAGATGTTAGTAGGGTTGTACATTCCTCTGCCACAGAATTCAACCTTCTTTGTTGTAGAATGCTTTGCCTGGATCCTAGTGCTTACCTAGCCCTGCTTTCCCCCCATGTGTTTGAAAGTTTGATGATAGTCATTCAATGAACTTATAAATGTTTTTATATCCAAGTACCATGGTCAATAATGCATAAGGCAGTGTGTAAAAATGACTGATAATTCTCATATTCATTAGGGACTATATTCTAATGTGGAAGCATACAGTCTTCTCAACTGCTGCACCTCAATGCATCTTTGTCTGAGTAGAAGTTGACTAAATAACTGGATCAGTAGCCCTTCAGACCATAAGGCTCAAGGCTAAGAAGGTAGCCATAGTAGCCGTGGTTTCCAGGTTCTTGTTGGCTAGTAAGAAACAAGTTCTTTGGTTGTAATCTTGAGCTGATCTTTCAGAAATTATGATCATGTTTGTATATCAGCATGGAGTGGACAGTTCAACTGGACAGATACAAACTCTTCTATGGGAGAGGATTTTCCTGTCTCTTCCATCCATGACCAAAGAGGGGAAGATGTTAAAACAAGGCAACATGGAAGCTCTTTGTGGCTGTTGTGATAATGGAATGGTGAAATATTTAGCCCCTGATCCATAAGGGGTCTGTGTTCCCAGAGTTCTTGGAGAACACATTCTCACTCATGTGTGCAGAAAGCAGGGCTGGACGTTCATGATCTCTTAACCTTTTCTTAATCTGACATCTTTCACATCACCTCCTGGTCCTTTCAGCTGGAGATGCTCTCAGGAATTGAACCTGCATGCCAAGCAGAGGTGCTTCCCGTTCAAACCACAGGCTATTCTGTTATTTAAAAACTGCATTCGTCCTGATAGCTTTGCATTAATGGGAACTGGTCTTGTCATTTCAACAGAGGCACCAACAGCAAAGGTGGTCCGCAGGAAGCGCTACGATGGCCTGGAGGTTCTCATCTGCCAACTCTACGACTTTTATCCCAAGGAGATTGAGATCACCTGGACAAAGGATGGGGAGGACCAGATGCTGGACACTGCCCATGGGGGCATTCTCCCCAACTCAGACGGGACATACTATACCTGGTCAAGCATCAGGGTAGACCCCCAGGAGAGGGACTGCTACCGGTGCCACGTGGGACATGTCAGCCTGCAACACCCCCTGGATTTGGCCTGGGAAGAGACAGGTGAGAGACCCCGTTGGGATGTGGGCTGGCAGAGGGGGAAAAGTAGATTTTTAGCATCCAGTAGGTCCCTGCATGTGCTTCTACTTCTGTGTTAAAAGGGCTGGGGGCAGGACATCCATGGTTGCCCATCTAAGGCAAAGGGGTGGGAGTAGGAACTCTGAGTGGAGTATCTCTTTGCATGCAGAAAGTCCTAACTGTAATGCCTGACTCCCTCCAGGACCTGTTTGACCAAACAGTCTCCATCCAGAGCTTTGGAGGACTGCTGACAGGGTGAATAACTATCTTTTTTCCTCCCTCCCAACCTCATGCTGGCGGCCCCTTAGGGACATCCTTGGGGGCGTCATTGCTACTCTCATTTTGCTGGGGGGTCAGGGTCACCTTCATGGTGGGGTCAGGGGAGAGACATACTTATAAATCACAGTTCAGGTAAGCTCTGCAAAGTACCTGTAGGTTTTCCAGTCCACCCCCATAGGTGGGAATTCTTTACTTCTGGATGTGAAAGATGTCTCTTGTGTATGAACTCCCAATCCAGTAAGTGCTGTGGAGTCCAACAAAGAGTTTGCCTAAGTCTTCCATGATATTGGCGGTTGAGGGTTTTTTGTACTGTGTGGCCGTGGTCTGGCACTTTTTTCTCCTAACGCATCACTTGTATCTATGGCTGGCACCTTCTGAGGCATGTTACAGTGAGATATGTTTTTTCTCCGTGGCACAGTGTGGCGTGACGGTGTGGTGAGCTATACATTTTGTCCACCTCATGGGGAGTGTGTGTGTGTGAGACGCATTACCGTGTGTCTGCGTGGAGCTCATTTGCAGTTGCATTTGAATGTATCTGGTTTTTGGTTTTGGTGTCTTTTAGTACTGGAAACCAGGTTTTATTCCTTTTCAGATTCTCTTCCTTTTTGTTGAAATTGTGGATTTCAATGGCTTCCCTGTGTAGTTGGATATAGTAGCTGTTGGTGCCTGGCTACCAGTACTACCCCTCCCACCTCAGGGGGGCAAAATAAGTTTCAAACTACACAAAACATTCCACACTGTGCCTCAGCAAGAAATGCATCTTGCCATGACTTGACTCTGAGGATGCCAGCCACTGATGAGGACAAAACATTAGGAGCAAAAACTACCAGAACACAGCCATACAGCCTGGAAAACCCACAACAGCCAGTTCATTCTGGCTGTAAAAGCCTTTGACAATATATTCTTCCATGGTATCGCTGAGGACAGAATGGATAAAGGGAAATTGACCGTTCTGCAAATTGAACAGCCAAATGCAGCGACTGCCCATCAGAGGAAGGGCTCAAGCAAAGCACTGTGGGGAGTTGACCAGGCCTTGTGGGGTGACTCAGAGGAGAATCTGATCAGATTTGCTAATGAGATGAAGCTGGGAGGGAAGCCAAGCCCCATGAGAAAAGGAAGGAAGACCTGGGACCAGAGAAGAGGAGGCTGAGCAGAGACATGGGCTGTCCAGGCCCCCCTTGAGAAACTGCTGCGAGCAATGTGGAAGCAGACCAAGCAGGGTCCAGATGCCTCACCCACATCCAGCCCTATCCCTGCCTTATTCCCAGCATACTCTAGTGTTTAAGAGCAGGTAGACTCTACGCTGGAGAACCAGGTTTGATTCGCATTCCTCCACATGAGGGGCAGACTCTTTAGTTTCTCCACTCCTACATTCCTGCTGAGTGATGACCTTGGGCCAGTCACAGTTCTCTCCAAATTCTCTCAGCCTCAGCCAATGTGTCTGTTGTGGAACACTCTTCCTACAGGAGCCCGGTATGCTCCCTCCTCGCCAGGAAAAGACAGTTTTATTCAGAACAGCTTTTAACATCTAGATTTTAGCAAGCAACTTTTTAGATTTTATGGATGTGTTTTAGTGGGTTTTTTAAATTTACAGTATGCTTTGAGTGTATTTTATTTATTCACTTTTATTGTCCTTGGCTTTATTGCATTGCATTGCCTCCTTGAAAATGACTATAGAAAGGTGGGATATAAATACTGTAAATAAATAAACAGGGAGAGACAGGGAGGCAGTCTCTGCCACAGAGAGTCTGAGACCCCCTACCTTAGGGAAAAGCAGTTGGTGGGACTGGATGATCTCTGGAAGCGCCTTCCAGCTCTGACTTTCTGATTCTGTCTCTGCAGAGAAACGACAAGAGAAGAGCTACAAATCACCATCAAGTGAGTAACTCTTCCCTCTTGAAATAGTGTTTGAGCGCAGGGTAGCCATTGAGGGGAACTACTGGGTGGAAGGGAGGGGACTCTAATTGTTAGACTGTGGTTCTAGAGGGGGTAACACAGGTACCCTGCTGAAGGTGAAGGGGTCTGGGGTCTTCTTTGGATCCAGTTGAAGGAAACCCTGCCAAGAGTCTAGCAGAGAGATTAGATTTTCAGGGTTCACTGCCCCCTTGTGGCCATACCTATACCTATACCTGACCCTTTCCCAGATTTCATTCTATTTCATGTCTCTCAGGGGCGTAACGAGGCAGCCCTGAGCAAACTGTAGCCCTGGGCAAAACCTGAGTTGGATGCCGCCGCCCCCCACCCCCACCCCCCGGGCGGCCACTCCACCATGACCAAATTTTTTTTGCACCAGGACATTGGTGCCTGCAGGGGGCGCGTTTTTGGATGTATCGGCACCAAAATTTCAGGATATCATCTGGAAACTGTCCTTATGGTACCCCCAAAGTTTGGTGCAGTTTGGTTTAGGGGGCCCAAAGTTATGTACCCTCAAAGGGTACATTCTTTGCTAAGGAGATGGGGGCTACCCTTTTGAGGGTCCATAACTTTGGACCCCCTGAACCAAACTGCACCAAACCTTGGGGGTGCCATCATGACAGTCTCCAGATGATACCCTGAAATTTTGGTGCTGATACGTCCAAGAATGCCCTCCCTGCAAGAACATCCCGAAATTTGCCCAAGAATCTTTGTTCTGCATTGAGTTTTCTGCATTGCTGTCAATGGGGGTTGCAGGCTGGGGGGGGCACATTTCTGAAGGCACAGTCTCAAAACTTTCAGGGTCTCATAAGGAGACTTCCCTAATGATACCCCCCAGGTTTGGTGCAGTTTGGTTCAGGGGGGGCAAAGTTATGGACCCTCAAAACTGTAGCCCCCATCTCCTATTAGCTCCCATTGGAAACAATGGGGGATGGGGCACCCCCTTTGGGAGTCCATAACTTTGGACTCCCTGAACCAAACCTCACCAAACCTGGGGGGTATCATAAGAACAGTCTCTTGATGATACGCTGAAATTCTGGTGCCGCTAGCCTAAAAACTGTGCCCCCTGCAGGCCAAAAAGTAAAACCACTAAAAATACCCAAAAACGAACCCAGCATTTTGATGCCCCCCCACAAGGTGATGCCCTGGGCAGCTGCCCACCTTGTCCAATGGGCATTATGCCAGTGATGTCTCTCATTCCTTCTTTCGCAGCCTGGTGCGTCCTTTATCCTGCTCTGGGCTCCCCAAGCCACTCTACCTCTTGGGCCGTCTGTCCTTAGCTTCCCTGCCTATGCCAAGTCAAACTGTTCACTCTCTGCCACCTGTTGAGCTTCTCAGTTCTTCACATCTCTGACCACTTCTCACTCCACACTGAAGGGTGGGTGGACAGTTTGCAGAGGTGATGCAGAGGCTGGGGTAAACGGGGCAAAGAGCCAGGAAGTCTGAGCTGCAGGCACAACTCAAAGCGGTCCCTGACGCCATCTTCATTAGGGGTTTCATTGTATTCCTCACAGAAATCGTTTCATTCTCTTTTGCTTCTGGTAGGCTCATTCTGTGATGTCATGGCAGTTCAACCAATTGGAGGGGAAGGGTCTATGGGCATGGAGGCCACAGGTAGGCTGAGGTGTTGCCATATGGGAAGAAGTTTAAATGGTGAGTCTGTAAATATGTTCCTGTGGGAGTCCAAATCCAACGCTCAAAATAGTGGGCTGGACAAGATTTGCTTTCTGTCTCTCACTGTTCACTCCTTGTCTGATGAATGGCAGGTTTTAACATGAGGCTCAAATCCTGACACTTCCTCTGTGTGGAACAGATAAGTAGATTTTCAAGGATTCTGTTTATCTCCTAGTGATGGATTGATTTGTATGTTTGATATCATCTCAACAGGTGGTGGAGGAGGGTTTGTGCTGGGGGGGGACACTGGGGGGTATGGTGCCCCCTCCCAAGAAGCCTGACTTGCTCTCTCTTGTTCCTTCAAAAGATAGCTACCAGGTGCCTCCCAACATATTCCGCAGTGAAGTCACCCACTTAGTCAATAGCTGCAGTAAGTATATGGGAGTCGGGGTCTTCTTCTCAAAGATAGAGGGGGCAATCTGCCAGCAGGCTTCTTCCTGCCCCTTTGGCAGACAGAAAAGTAGTAGGTTTTTCTGAGCTTCTGATTGATATGCTTTGTATCATGTTAACTGATGAGGAAGGAGGGCTTGCATTTGGTGTGAGGGGAGGTGATGATGCAAAAGGGGCTGTGGCGATTGGAGCCCCCTCCCTATGAGTCCCCAGCTGAGCCTGACTCCCTCTCCCTCCTCCTTTCAGGAAAAAGAAGAAGCAAGTCTGACTGTTCTGACACATGTAAGTGTCTGGGAGTCGGGACCTCCTTCTCAAAGTCAGAGGGAGAAAACTGCCAGCAGGCTTCTTCCTGCCTCTGTGGGGAATGGAGAAGTAGAAGATTTTCTGGGCTTCTGATTTGTATGTTTTATGTCATGCTAACTGATGGGGAAGGAGGGCTTGCATTTTGGGCAGGGGGGGAAGAAAGGGGTTGCAAAAGGGGCCGTGGCAATTGGAGCCCCCTCCCTATGAGTCCCTAATTGAGCCTGACTCCCTCTCCCTCCTCCTTTCAGACAGAAGCAGAAGGAGGTGTGACACTTCCAACACACACGTAAGTATGTAGGAGCTGGGACCCCCGTCTCACAGAAAGAGGGGGGCACTCTTGTCAATAGGCTTTGTGGGAGAGGGGCTGACCCCACCTTTTGAAGAGCTTCTGCTTTCCTCTGGTTCAAATATTTCAGGCTTTATAAAACATGGTGGTCAGGAAGGCATTCTACCCTGTGTCATTCTAGGCCAGGGGTAGGGAACCTGCGGCTCGAGAGCCGCATGCGGCTCTTCTGCTGGGGGGGGGGTGGGGGGGGGGGGGGGTGGGGGGGGGGGGGGGTGGGGGGGGGGGGGGGTGGGGGGGGGGGGGGGTGGGGGGGGGGGGGGGTGGGGGGGGGGGGGGGTGGGGGGGGGGGGGGGTGGGGGGGGGGGGGGGTGGGGGGGGGGGGGGGTGGGGGGGGGGGGGGGTGGGGGGGGGGGGGGGTGGGGGGGGGGGGGGGTGGGGGGGGGGGGGGGTGGGGGGGGGGGGGGGTGGGGGGGGGGGGGGGTGGGGGGGGGGGGGGGTGGGGGGGGGGGGGGGTGGGGGGGGGGGGGGGTGGGGGGGGGGGGGGGTGGGGGGGGGGGGGGGTGGGGGGGGGGGGGGGTGGGGGGGGGGGGGGGTGGGGGGGGGGGGGGGTGGGGGGGGGGGGGGGTGGGGGGGGGGGGGGGTGGGGGGGGGGGGGGGTGGGGGGGGGGGGGGGTGGGGGGGGGGGGGGGTGGGGGGGGGGGGGGGTGGGGGGGGGGGGGGGTGGGGGGGGGGGGGGGTGGGGGGGGGGGGGGGTGGGGGGGGGGGGGGGTGGGGGGGGGGGGGGGTGGGGGGGGGGGGGGGTGGGGGGGGGGGGGGGTGGGGGGGGGGGGGGGTGGGGGGGGGGGGGGGTGGGGGGGGGGGGGGGTGGGGGGGGGGGGGGGTGGGGGGGGGGGGGGGTGGGGGGGGGGGGGGGTGGGGGGGGGGGGGGGTGGGGGGGGGGGGGGGTGGGGGGGGGGGGGGGTGGGGGGGGGGGGGGGTGGGGGGGGGGGGGGGTGGGGGGGGGGGGGGGTGGGGGGGGGGGGGGGTGGGGGGGGGGGGGGGTGGGGGGGGGGGGGGGTGGGGGGGGGGGGGGGTGGGGGGGGGGGGGGGTGGGGGGGGGGGGGGGTGGGGGGGGGGGGGGGTGGGGGGGGGGGGGGGTGGGGGGGGGGGGGGGTGGGGGGGGGGGGGGGTGGGGGGGGGGGGGGGTGGGGGGGGGGGGGGGTGGGGGGGGGGGGGGGTGGGGGGGGGGGGGGGTGGGGGGGGGGGGGGGTGGGGGGGGGGGGGGGTGGGGGGGGGGGGGGGTGGGGGGGGGGGGGGGTGGGGGGGGGGGGGGGTGGGGGGGGGGGGGGGTGGGGGGGGGGGGGGGTGGGGGGGGGGGGGGGTGGGGGGGGGGGGGGGTGGGGGGGGGGGGGGGTGGGGGGGGGGGGGGGTGGGGGGGGGGGGGGGTGGGGGGGGGGGGGGGTGGGGGGGGGGGGGGGTGGGGGGGGGGGGGGGTGGGGGGGGGGGGGGGTGGGGGGGGGGGGGGGTGGGGGGGGGGGGGGGTGGGGGGGGGGGGGGGTGGGGGGGGGGGGGGGTGGGGGGGGGGGGGGGTGGGGGGGGGGGGGGGTGGGGGGGGGGGGGGGTGGGGGGGGGGGGGGGTGGGGGGGGGGGGGGGTGGGGGGGGGGGGGGGTGGGGGGGGGGGGGGGTGGGGGGGGGGGGGGGTGGGGGGGGGGGGGGGTGGGGGGGGGGGGGGGTGGGGGGGGGGGGGGGTGGGGGGGGGGGGGGGTGGGGGGGGGGGGGGGTGGGGGGGGGGGGGGGTGGGGGGGGGGGGGGGTGGGGGGGGGGGGGGGTGGGGGGGGGGGGGGGTGGGGGGGGGGGGGGGTGGGGGGGGGGGGGGGTGGGGGGGGGGGGGGGTGGGGGGGGGGGGGGGTGGGGGGGGGGGGGGGTGGGGGGGGGGGGGGGTGGGGGGGGGGGGGGGTGGGGGGGGGGGGGGGTGGGGGGGGGGGGGGGTGGGGGGGGGGGGGGGTGGGGGGGGGGGGGGGTGGGGGGGGGGGGGGGTGGGGGGGGGGGGGGGTGGGGGGGGGGGGGGGTGGGGGGGGGGGGGGGTGGGGGGGGGGGGGGGTGGGGGGGGGGGGGGGTGGGGGGGGGGGGGGGTGGGGGGGGGGGGGGGTGGGGGGGGGGGGGGGTGGGGGGGGGGGGGGGTGGGGGGGGGGGGGGGTGGGGGGGGGGGGGGGTGGGGGGGGGGGGGGGTGGGGGGGGGGGGGGGTGGGGGGGGGGGGGGGTGGGGGGGGGGGGGGGTGGGGGGGGGGGGGGGTGGGGGGGGGGGGGGGTGGGGGGGGGGGGGGGTGGGGGGGGGGGGGGGTGGGGGGGGGGGGGGGTGGGGGGGGGGGGGGGTGGGGGGGGGGGGGGGTGGGGGGGGGGGGGGGTGGGGGGGGGGGGGGGTGGGGGGGGGGGGGGGTGGGGGGGGGGGGGGGTGGGGGGGGGGGGGGGTGGGGGGGGGGGGGGGTGGGGGGGGGGGGGGGTGGGGGGGGGGGGGGGTGGGGGGGGGGGGGGGTGGGGGGGGGGGGGGGTGGGGGGGGGGGGGGGTGGGGGGGGGGGGGGGTGGGGGGGGGGGGGGGTGGGGGGGGGGGGGGGTGGGGGGGGGGGGGGGTGGGGGGGGGGGGGGGTGGGGGGGGGGGGGGGTGGGGGGGGGGGGGGGTGGGGGGGGGGGGGGGTGGGGGGGGGGGGGGGTGGGGGGGGGGGGGGGTGGGGGGGGGGGGGGGTGGGGGGGGGGGGGGGTGGGGGGGGGGGGGGGTGGGGGGGGGGGGGGGTGGGGGGGGGGGGGGGTGGGGGGGGGGGGGGGTGGGGGGGGGGGGGGGTGGGGGGGGGGGGGGGTGGGGGGGGGGGGGGGTGGGGGGGGGGGGGGGTGGGGGGGGGGGGGGGTGGGGGGGGGGGGGGGTGGGGGGGGGGGGGGGTGGGGGGGGGGGGGGGTGGGGGGGGGGGGGGGTGGGGGGGGGGGGGGGTGGGGGGGGGGGGGGGTGGGGGGGGGGGGGGGTGGGGGGGGGGGGGGGTGGGGGGGGGGGGGGGTGGGGGGGGGGGGGGGTGGGGGGGGGGGGGGGTGGGGGGGGGGGGGGGTGGGGGGGGGGGGGGGTGGGGGGGGGGGGGGGTGGGGGGGGGGGGGGGTGGGGGGGGGGGGGGGTGGGGGGGGGGGGGGGTGGGGGGGGGGGGGGGTGGGGGGGGGGGGGGGTGGGGGGGGGGGGGGGTGGGGGGGGGGGGGGGTGGGGGGGGGGGGGGGTGGGGGGGGGGGGGGGTGGGGGGGGGGGGGGGTGGGGGGGGGGGGGGGTGGGGGGGGGGGGGGGTGGGGGGGGGGGGGGGTGGGGGGGGGGGGGGGTGGGGGGGGGGGGGGGTGGGGGGGGGGGGGGGTGGGGGGGGGGGGGGGTGGGGGGGGGGGGGGGTGGGGGGGGGGGGGGGTGGGGGGGGGGGGGGGTGGGGGGGGGGGGGGGTGGGGGGGGGGGGGGGTGGGGGGGGGGGGGGGTGGGGGGGGGGGGGGGTGGGGGGGGGGGGGGGTGGGGGGGGGGGGGGGTGGGGGGGGGGGGGGGTGGGGGGGGGGGGGGGTGGGGGGGGGGGGGGGTGGGGGGGGGGGGGGGTGGGGGGGGGGGGGGGTGGGGGGGGGGGGGGGTGGGGGGGGGGGGGGGTGGGGGGGGGGGGGGGTGGGGGGGGGGGGGGGTGGGGGGGGGGGGGGGTGGGGGGGGGGGGGGGTGGGGGGGGGGGGGGGTGGGGGGGGGGGGGGGTGGGGGGGGGGGGGGGTGGGGGGGGGGGGGGGTGGGGGGGGGGGGGGGTGGGGGGGGGGGGGGGTGGGGGGGGGGGGGGGTGGGGGGGGGGGGGGGTGGGGGGGGGGGGGGGTGGGGGGGGGGGGGGGTGGGGGGGGGGGGGGGTGGGGGGGGGGGGGGGTGGGGGGGGGGGGGGGTGGGGGGGGGGGGGGGTGGGGGGGGGGGGGGGTGGGGGGGGGGGGGGGTGGGGGGGGGGGGGGGTGGGGGGGGGGGGGGGTGGGGGGGGGGGGGGGTGGGGGGGGGGGGGGGTGGGGGGGGGGGGGGGTGGGGGGGGGGGGGGGTGGGGGGGGGGGGGGGTGGGGGGGGGGGGGGGTGGGGGGGGGGGGGGGTGGGGGGGGGGGGGGGTGGGGGGGGGGGGGGGTGGGGGGGGGGGGGGGTGGGGGGGGGGGGGGGTGGGGGGGGGGGGGGGTGGGGGGGGGGGGGGGTGGGGGGGGGGGGGGGTGGGGGGGGGGGGGGGTGGGGGGGGGGGGGGGTGGGGGGGGGGGGGGGTGGGGGGGGGGGGGGGTGGGGGGGGGGGGGGGTGGGGGGGGGGGGGGGTGGGGGGGGGGGGGGGTGGGGGGGGGGGGGGGTGGGGGGGGGGGGGGGTGGGGGGGGGGGGGGGTGGGGGGGGGGGGGGGTGGGGGGGGGGGGGGGTGGGGGGGGGGGGGGGTGGGGGGGGGGGGGGGTGGGGGGGGGGGGGGGTGGGGGGGGGGGGGGGTGGGGGGGGGGGGGGGTGGGGGGGGGGGGGGGTGGGGGGGGGGGGGGGTGGGGGGGGGGGGGGGTGGGGGGGGGGGGGGGTGGGGGGGGGGGGGGGTGGGGGGGGGGGGGGGTGGGGGGGGGGGGGGGTGGGGGGGGGGGGGGGTGGGGGGGGGGGGGGGTGGGGGGGGGGGGGGGTGGGGGGGGGGGGGGGTGGGGGGGGGGGGGGGTGGGGGGGGGGGGGGGTGGGGGGGGGGGGGGGTGGGGGGGGGGGGGGGTGGGGGGGGGGGGGGGTGGGGGGGGGGGGGGGTGGGGGGGGGGGGGGGTGGGGGGGGGGGGGGGTGGGGGGGGGGGGGGGTGGGGGGGGGGGGGGGTGGGGGGGGGGGGGGGTGGGGGGGGGGGGGGGTGGGGGGGGGGGGGGGTGGGGGGGGGGGGGGGTGGGGGGGGGGGGGGGTGGGGGGGGGGGGGGGTGGGGGGGGGGGGGGGTGGGGGGGGGGGGGGGTGGGGGGGGGGGGGGGTGGGGGGGGGGGGGGGTGGGGGGGGGGGGGGGTGGGGGGGGGGGGGGGTGGGGGGGGGGGGGGGTGGGGGGGGGGGGGGGTGGGGGGGGGGGGGGGTGGGGGGGGGGGGGGGTGGGGGGGGGGGGGGGTGGGGGGGGGGGGGGGTGGGGGGGGGGGGGGGTGGGGGGGGGGGGGGGTGGGGGGGGGGGGGGGTGGGGGGGGGGGGGGGTGGGGGGGGGGGGGGGTGGGGGGGGGGGGGGGTGGGGGGGGGGGGGGGTGGGGGGGGGGGGGGGTGGGGGGGGGGGGGGGTGGGGGGGGGGGGGGGTGGGGGGGGGGGGGGGTGGGGGGGGGGGGGGGTGGGGGGGGGGGGGGGTGGGGGGGGGGGGGGGTGGGGGGGGGGGGGGGTGGGGGGGGGGGGGGGTGGGGGGGGGGGGGGGTGGGGGGGGGGGGGGGTGGGGGGGGGGGGGGGTGGGGGGGGGGGGGGGTGGGGGGGGGGGGGGGTGGGGGGGGGGGGGGGTGGGGGGGGGGGGGGGTGGGGGGGGGGGGGGGTGGGGGGGGGGGGGGGTGGGGGGGGGGGGGGGTGGGGGGGGGGGGGGGTGGGGGGGGGGGGGGGTGGGGGGGGGGGGGGGTGGGGGGGGGGGGGGGTGGGGGGGGGGGGGGGTGGGGGGGGGGGGGGGTGGGGGGGGGGGGGGGTGGGGGGGGGGGGGGGTGGGGGGGGGGGGGGGTGGGGGGGGGGGGGGGTGGGGGGGGGGGGGGGTGGGGGGGGGGGGGGGTGGGGGGGGGGGGGGGTGGGGGGGGGGGGGGGTGGGGGGGGGGGGGGGTGGGGGGGGGGGGGGGTGGGGGGGGGGGGGGGTGGGGGGGGGGGGGGGTGGGGGGGGGGGGGGGTGGGGGGGGGGGGGGGTGGGGGGGGGGGGGGGTGGGGGGGGGGGGGGGTGGGGGGGGGGGGGGGTGGGGGGGGGGGGGGGTGGGGGGGGGGGGGGGTGGGGGGGGGGGGGGGTGGGGGGGGGGGGGGGTGGGGGGGGGGGGGGGTGGGGGGGGGGGGGGGTGGGGGGGGGGGGGGGTGGGGGGGGGGGGGGGTGGGGGGGGGGGGGGGTGGGGGGGGGGGGGGGTGGGGGGGGGGGGGGGTGGGGGGGGGGGGGGGTGGGGGGGGGGGGGGGTGGGGGGGGGGGGGGGTGGGGGGGGGGGGGGGTGGGGGGGGGGGGGGGTGGGGGGGGGGGGGGGTGGGGGGGGGGGGGGGTGGGGGGGGGGGGGGGTGGGGGGGGGGGGGGGTGGGGGGGGGGGGGGGTGGGGGGGGGGGGGGGTGGGGGGGGGGGGGGGTGGGGGGGGGGGGGGGTGGGGGGGGGGGGGGGTGGGGGGGGGGGGGGGTGGGGGGGGGGGGGGGTGGGGGGGGGGGGGGGTGGGGGGGGGGGGGGGTGGGGGGGGGGGGGGGTGGGGGGGGGGGGGGGTGGGGGGGGGGGGGGGTGGGGGGGGGGGGGGGTGGGGGGGGGGGGGGGTGGGGGGGGGGGGGGGTGGGGGGGGGGGGGGGTGGGGGGGGGGGGGGGTGGGGGGGGGGGGGGGTGGGGGGGGGGGGGGGTGGGGGGGGGGGGGGGTGGGGGGGGGGGGGGGTGGGGGGGGGGGGGGGTGGGGGGGGGGGGGGGTGGGGGGGGGGGGGGGTGGGGGGGGGGGGGGGTGGGGGGGGGGGGGGGTGGGGGGGGGGGGGGGTGGGGGGGGGGGGGGGTGGGGGGGGGGGGGGGTGGGGGGGGGGGGGGGTGGGGGGGGGGGGGGGTGGGGGGGGGGGGGGGTGGGGGGGGGGGGGGGTGGGGGGGGGGGGGGGTGGGGGGGGGGGGGGGTGGGGGGGGGGGGGGGTGGGGGGGGGGGGGGGTGGGGGGGGGGGGGGGTGGGGGGGGGGGGGGGTGGGGGGGGGGGGGGGTGGGGGGGGGGGGGGGTGGGGGGGGGGGGGGGTGGGGGGGGGGGGGGGTGGGGGGGGGGGGGGGTGGGGGGGGGGGGGGGTGGGGGGGGGGGGGGGTGGGGGGGGGGGGGGGTGGGGGGGGGGGGGGGTGGGGGGGGGGGGGGGTGGGGGGGGGGGGGGGTGGGGGGGGGGGGGGGTGGGGGGGGGGGGGGGTGGGGGGGGGGGGGGGTGGGGGGGGGGGGGGGTGGGGGGGGGGGGGGGTGGGGGGGGGGGGGGGTGGGGGGGGGGGGGGGTGGGGGGGGGGGGGGGTGGGGGGGGGGGGGGGTGGGGGGGGGGGGGGGTGGGGGGGGGGGGGGGTGGGGGGGGGGGGGGGTGGGGGGGGGGGGGGGTGGGGGGGGGGGGGGGTGGGGGGGGGGGGGGGTGGGGGGGGGGGGGGGTGGGGGGGGGGGGGGGTGGGGGGGGGGGGGGGTGGGGGGGGGGGGGGGTGGGGGGGGGGGGGGGTGGGGGGGGGGGGGGGTGGGGGGGGGGGGGGGTGGGGGGGGGGGGGGGTGGGGGGGGGGGGGGGTGGGGGGGGGGGGGGGTGGGGGGGGGGGGGGGTGGGGGGGGGGGGGGGTGGGGGGGGGGGGGGGTGGGGGGGGGGGGGGGTGGGGGGGGGGGGGGGTGGGGGGGGGGGGGGGTGGGGGGGGGGGGGGGTGGGGGGGGGGGGGGGTGGGGGGGGGGGGGGGTGGGGGGGGGGGGGGGTGGGGGGGGGGGGGGGTGGGGGGGGGGGGGGGTGGGGGGGGGGGGGGGTGGGGGGGGGGGGGGGTGGGGGGGGGGGGGGGTGGGGGGGGGGGGGGGTGGGGGGGGGGGGGGGTGGGGGGGGGGGGGGGTGGGGGGGGGGGGGGGTGGGGGGGGGGGGGGGTGGGGGGGGGGGGGGGTGGGGGGGGGGGGGGGTGGGGGGGGGGGGGGGTGGGGGGGGGGGGGGGTGGGGGGGGGGGGGGGTGGGGGGGGGGGGGGGTGGGGGGGGGGGGGGGTGGGGGGGGGGGGGGGTGGGGGGGGGGGGGGGTGGGGGGGGGGGGGGGTGGGGGGGGGGGGGGGTGGGGGGGGGGGGGGGTGGGGGGGGGGGGGGGTGGGGGGGGGGGGGGGTGGGGGGGGGGGGGGGTGGGGGGGGGGGGGGGTGGGGGGGGGGGGGGGTGGGGGGGGGGGGGGGTGGGGGGGGGGGGGGGTGGGGGGGGGGGGGGGTGGGGGGGGGGGGGGGTGGGGGGGGGGGGGGGTGGGGGGGGGGGGGGGTGGGGGGGGGGGGGGGTGGGGGGGGGGGGGGGTGGGGGGGGGGGGGGGTGGGGGGGGGGGGGGGTGGGGGGGGGGGGGGGTGGGGGGGGGGGGGGGTGGGGGGGGGGGGGGGTGGGGGGGGGGGGGGGTGGGGGGGGGGGGGGGTGGGGGGGGGGGGGGGTGGGGGGGGGGGGGGGTGGGGGGGGGGGGGGGTGGGGGGGGGGGGGGGTGGGGGGGGGGGGGGGTGGGGGGGGGGGGGGGTGGGGGGGGGGGGGGGTGGGGGGGGGGGGGGGTGGGGGGGGGGGGGGGTGGGGGGGGGGGGGGGTGGGGGGGGGGGGGGGTGGGGGGGGGGGGGGGTGGGGGGGGGGGGGGGTGGGGGGGGGGGGGGGTGGGGGGGGGGGGGGGTGGGGGGGGGGGGGGGTGGGGGGGGGGGGGGGTGGGGGGGGGGGGGGGTGGGGGGGGGGGGGGGTGGGGGGGGGGGGGGGTGGGGGGGGGGGGGGGTGGGGGGGGGGGGGGGTGGGGGGGGGGGGGGGTGGGGGGGGGGGGGGGTGGGGGGGGGGGGGGGTGGGGGGGGGGGGGGGTGGGGGGGGGGGGGGGTGGGGGGGGGGGGGGGTGGGGGGGGGGGGGGGTGGGGGGGGGGGGGGGTGGGGGGGGGGGGGGGTGGGGGGGGGGGGGGGTGGGGGGGGGGGGGGGTGGGGGGGGGGGGGGGTGGGGGGGGGGGGGGGTGGGGGGGGGGGGGGGTGGGGGGGGGGGGGGGTGGGGGGGGGGGGGGGTGGGGGGGGGGGGGGGTGGGGGGGGGGGGGGGTGGGGGGGGGGGGGGGTGGGGGGGGGGGGGGGTGGGGGGGGGGGGGGGTGGGGGGGGGGGGGGGTGGGGGGGGGGGGGGGTGGGGGGGGGGGGGGGTGGGGGGGGGGGGGGGTGGGGGGGGGGGGGGGTGGGGGGGGGGGGGGGTGGGGGGGGGGGGGGGTGGGGGGGGGGGGGGGTGGGGGGGGGGGGGGGTGGGGGGGGGGGGGGGTGGGGGGGGGGGGGGGTGGGGGGGGGGGGGGGTGGGGGGGGGGGGGGGTGGGGGGGGGGGGGGGTGGGGGGGGGGGGGGGTGGGGGGGGGGGGGGGTGGGGGGGGGGGGGGGTGGGGGGGGGGGGGGGTGGGGGGGGGGGGGGGTGGGGGGGGGGGGGGGTGGGGGGGGGGGGGGGTGGGGGGGGGGGGGGGTGGGGGGGGGGGGGGGTGGGGGGGGGGGGGGGTGGGGGGGGGGGGGGGTGGGGGGGGGGGGGGGTGGGGGGGGGGGGGGGTGGGGGGGGGGGGGGGTGGGGGGGGGGGGGGGTGGGGGGGGGGGGGGGTGGGGGGGGGGGGGGGTGGGGGGGGGGGGGGGTGGGGGGGGGGGGGGGTGGGGGGGGGGGGGGGTGGGGGGGGGGGGGGGTGGGGGGGGGGGGGGGTGGGGGGGGGGGGGGGTGGGGGGGGGGGGGGGTGGGGGGGGGGGGGGGTGGGGGGGGGGGGGGGTGGGGGGGGGGGGGGGTGGGGGGGGGGGGGGGTGGGGGGGGGGGGGGGTGGGGGGGGGGGGGGGTGGGGGGGGGGGGGGGTGGGGGGGGGGGGGGGTGGGGGGGGGGGGGGGTGGGGGGGGGGGGGGGTGGGGGGGGGGGGGGGTGGGGGGGGGGGGGGGTGGGGGGGGGGGGGGGTGGGGGGGGGGGGGGGTGGGGGGGGGGGGGGGTGGGGGGGGGGGGGGGTGGGGGGGGGGGGGGGTGGGGGGGGGGGGGGGTGGGGGGGGGGGGGGGTGGGGGGGGGGGGGGGTGGGGGGGGGGGGGGGTGGGGGGGGGGGGGGGTGGGGGGGGGGGGGGGTGGGGGGGGGGGGGGGTGGGGGGGGGGGGGGGTGGGGGGGGGGGGGGGTGGGGGGGGGGGGGGGTGGGGGGGGGGGGGGGTGGGGGGGGGGGGGGGTGGGGGGGGGGGGGGGTGGGGGGGGGGGGGGGTGGGGGGGGGGGGGGGTGGGGGGGGGGGGGGGTGGGGGGGGGGGGGGGTGGGGGGGGGGGGGGGTGGGGGGGGGGGGGGGTGGGGGGGGGGGGGGGTGGGGGGGGGGGGGGGTGGGGGGGGGGGGGGGTGGGGGGGGGGGGGGGTGGGGGGGGGGGGGGGTGGGGGGGGGGGGGGGTGGGGGGGGGGGGGGGTGGGGGGGGGGGGGGGTGGGGGGGGGGGGGGGTGGGGGGGGGGGGGGGTGGGGGGGGGGGGGGGTGGGGGGGGGGGGGGGTGGGGGGGGGGGGGGGTGGGGGGGGGGGGGGGTGGGGGGGGGGGGGGGTGGGGGGGGGGGGGGGTGGGGGGGGGGGGGGGTGGGGGGGGGGGGGGGTGGGGGGGGGGGGGGGTGGGGGGGGGGGGGGGTGGGGGGGGGGGGGGGTGGGGGGGGGGGGGGGTGGGGGGGGGGGGGGGTGGGGGGGGGGGGGGGTGGGGGGGGGGGGGGGTGGGGGGGGGGGGGGGTGGGGGGGGGGGGGGGTGGGGGGGGGGGGGGGTGGGGGGGGGGGGGGGTGGGGGGGGGGGGGGGTGGGGGGGGGGGGGGGTGGGGGGGGGGGGGGGTGGGGGGGGGGGGGGGTGGGGGGGGGGGGGGGTGGGGGGGGGGGGGGGTGGGGGGGGGGGGGGGTGGGGGGGGGGGGGGGTGGGGGGGGGGGGGGGTGGGGGGGGGGGGGGGTGGGGGGGGGGGGGGGTGGGGGGGGGGGGGGGTGGGGGGGGGGGGGGGTGGGGGGGGGGGGGGGTGGGGGGGGGGGGGGGTGGGGGGGGGGGGGGGTGGGGGGGGGGGGGGGTGGGGGGGGGGGGGGGTGGGGGGGGGGGGGGGTGGGGGGGGGGGGGGGTGGGGGGGGGGGGGGGTGGGGGGGGGGGGGGGTGGGGGGGGGGGGGGGTGGGGGGGGGGGGGGGTGGGGGGGGGGGGGGGTGGGGGGGGGGGGGGGTGGGGGGGGGGGGGGGTGGGGGGGGGGGGGGGTGGGGGGGGGGGGGGGTGGGGGGGGGGGGGGGTGGGGGGGGGGGGGGGTGGGGGGGGGGGGGGGTGGGGGGGGGGGGGGGTGGGGGGGGGGGGGGGTGGGGGGGGGGGGGGGTGGGGGGGGGGGGGGGTGGGGGGGGGGGGGGGTGGGGGGGGGGGGGGGTGGGGGGGGGGGGGGGTGGGGGGGGGGGGGGGTGGGGGGGGGGGGGGGTGGGGGGGGGGGGGGGTGGGGGGGGGGGGGGGTGGGGGGGGGGGGGGGTGGGGGGGGGGGGGGGTGGGGGGGGGGGGGGGTGGGGGGGGGGGGGGGTGGGGGGGGGGGGGGGTGGGGGGGGGGGGGGGTGGGGGGGGGGGGGGGTGGGGGGGGGGGGGGGTGGGGGGGGGGGGGGGTGGGGGGGGGGGGGGGTGGGGGGGGGGGGGGGTGGGGGGGGGGGGGGGTGGGGGGGGGGGGGGGTGGGGGGGGGGGGGGGTGGGGGGGGGGGGGGGTGGGGGGGGGGGGGGGTGGGGGGGGGGGGGGGTGGGGGGGGGGGGGGGTGGGGGGGGGGGGGGGTGGGGGGGGGGGGGGGTGGGGGGGGGGGGGGGTGGGGGGGGGGGGGGGTGGGGGGGGGGGGGGGTGGGGGGGGGGGGGGGTGGGGGGGGGGGGGGGTGGGGGGGGGGGGGGGTGGGGGGGGGGGGGGGTGGGGGGGGGGGGGGGTGGGGGGGGGGGGGGGTGGGGGGGGGGGGGGGTGGGGGGGGGGGGGGGTGGGGGGGGGGGGGGGTGGGGGGGGGGGGGGGTGGGGGGGGGGGGGGGTGGGGGGGGGGGGGGGTGGGGGGGGGGGGGGGTGGGGGGGGGGGGGGGTGGGGGGGGGGGGGGGTGGGGGGGGGGGGGGGTGGGGGGGGGGGGGGGTGGGGGGGGGGGGGGGTGGGGGGGGGGGGGGGTGGGGGGGGGGGGGGGTGGGGGGGGGGGGGGGTGGGGGGGGGGGGGGGTGGGGGGGGGGGGGGGTGGGGGGGGGGGGGGGTGGGGGGGGGGGGGGGTGGGGGGGGGGGGGGGTGGGGGGGGGGGGGGGTGGGGGGGGGGGGGGGTGGGGGGGGGGGGGGGTGGGGGGGGGGGGGGGTGGGGGGGGGGGGGGGTGGGGGGGGGGGGGGGTGGGGGGGGGGGGGGGTGGGGGGGGGGGGGGGTGGGGGGGGGGGGGGGTGGGGGGGGGGGGGGGTGGGGGGGGGGGGGGGTGGGGGGGGGGGGGGGTGGGGGGGGGGGGGGGTGGGGGGGGGGGGGGGTGGGGGGGGGGGGGGGTGGGGGGGGGGGGGGGTGGGGGGGGGGGGGGGTGGGGGGGGGGGGGGGTGGGGGGGGGGGGGGGTGGGGGGGGGGGGGGGTGGGGGGGGGGGGGGGTGGGGGGGGGGGGGGGTGGGGGGGGGGGGGGGTGGGGGGGGGGGGGGGTGGGGGGGGGGGGGGGTGGGGGGGGGGGGGGGTGGGGGGGGGGGGGGGTGGGGGGGGGGGGGGGTGGGGGGGGGGGGGGGTGGGGGGGGGGGGGGGTGGGGGGGGGGGGGGGTGGGGGGGGGGGGGGGTGGGGGGGGGGGGGGGTGGGGGGGGGGGGGGGTGGGGGGGGGGGGGGGTGGGGGGGGGGGGGGGTGGGGGGGGGGGGGGGTGGGGGGGGGGGGGGGTGGGGGGGGGGGGGGGTGGGGGGGGGGGGGGGTGGGGGGGGGGGGGGGTGGGGGGGGGGGGGGGTGGGGGGGGGGGGGGGTGGGGGGGGGGGGGGGTGGGGGGGGGGGGGGGTGGGGGGGGGGGGGGGTGGGGGGGGGGGGGGGTGGGGGGGGGGGGGGGTGGGGGGGGGGGGGGGTGGGGGGGGGGGGGGGTGGGGGGGGGGGGGGGTGGGGGGGGGGGGGGGTGGGGGGGGGGGGGGGTGGGGGGGGGGGGGGGTGGGGGGGGGGGGGGGTGGGGGGGGGGGGGGGTGGGGGGGGGGGGGGGTGGGGGGGGGGGGGGGTGGGGGGGGGGGGGGGTGGGGGGGGGGGGGGGTGGGGGGGGGGGGGGGTGGGGGGGGGGGGGGGTGGGGGGGGGGGGGGGTGGGGGGGGGGGGGGGTGGGGGGGGGGGGGGGTGGGGGGGGGGGGGGGTGGGGGGGGGGGGGGGTGGGGGGGGGGGGGGGTGGGGGGGGGGGGGGGTGGGGGGGGGGGGGGGTGGGGGGGGGGGGGGGTGGGGGGGGGGGGGGGTGGGGGGGGGGGGGGGTGGGGGGGGGGGGGGGTGGGGGGGGGGGGGGGTGGGGGGGGGGGGGGGTGGGGGGGGGGGGGGGTGGGGGGGGGGGGGGGTGGGGGGGGGGGGGGGTGGGGGGGGGGGGGGGTGGGGGGGGGGGGGGGTGGGGGGGGGGGGGGGTGGGGGGGGGGGGGGGTGGGGGGGGGGGGGGGTGGGGGGGGGGGGGGGTGGGGGGGGGGGGGGGTGGGGGGGGGGGGGGGTGGGGGGGGGGGGGGGTGGGGGGGGGGGGGGGTGGGGGGGGGGGGGGGTGGGGGGGGGGGGGGGTGGGGGGGGGGGGGGGTGGGGGGGGGGGGGGGTGGGGGGGGGGGGGGGTGGGGGGGGGGGGGGGTGGGGGGGGGGGGGGGTGGGGGGGGGGGGGGGTGGGGGGGGGGGGGGGTGGGGGGGGGGGGGGGTGGGGGGGGGGGGGGGTGGGGGGGGGGGGGGGTGGGGGGGGGGGGGGGTGGGGGGGGGGGGGGGTGGGGGGGGGGGGGGGTGGGGGGGGGGGGGGGTGGGGGGGGGGGGGGGTGGGGGGGGGGGGGGGTGGGGGGGGGGGGGGGTGGGGGGGGGGGGGGGTGGGGGGGGGGGGGGGTGGGGGGGGGGGGGGGTGGGGGGGGGGGGGGGTGGGGGGGGGGGGGGGTGGGGGGGGGGGGGGGTGGGGGGGGGGGGGGGTGGGGGGGGGGGGGGGTGGGGGGGGGGGGGGGTGGGGGGGGGGGGGGGTGGGGGGGGGGGGGGGTGGGGGGGGGGGGGGGTGGGGGGGGGGGGGGGTGGGGGGGGGGGGGGGTGGGGGGGGGGGGGGGTGGGGGGGGGGGGGGGTGGGGGGGGGGGGGGGTGGGGGGGGGGGGGGGTGGGGGGGGGGGGGGGTGGGGGGGGGGGGGGGTGGGGGGGGGGGGGGGTGGGGGGGGGGGGGGGTGGGGGGGGGGGGGGGTGGGGGGGGGGGGGGGTGGGGGGGGGGGGGGGTGGGGGGGGGGGGGGGTGGGGGGGGGGGGGGGTGGGGGGGGGGGGGGGTGGGGGGGGGGGGGGGTGGGGGGGGGGGGGGGTGGGGGGGGGGGGGGGTGGGGGGGGGGGGGGGTGGGGGGGGGGGGGGGTGGGGGGGGGGGGGGGTGGGGGGGGGGGGGGGTGGGGGGGGGGGGGGGTGGGGGGGGGGGGGGGTGGGGGGGGGGGGGGGTGGGGGGGGGGGGGGGTGGGGGGGGGGGGGGGTGGGGGGGGGGGGGGGTGGGGGGGGGGGGGGGTGGGGGGGGGGGGGGGTGGGGGGGGGGGGGGGTGGGGGGGGGGGGGGGTGGGGGGGGGGGGGGGTGGGGGGGGGGGGGGGTGGGGGGGGGGGGGGGTGGGGGGGGGGGGGGGTGGGGGGGGGGGGGGGTGGGGGGGGGGGGGGGTGGGGGGGGGGGGGGGTGGGGGGGGGGGGGGGTGGGGGGGGGGGGGGGTGGGGGGGGGGGGGGGTGGGGGGGGGGGGGGGTGGGGGGGGGGGGGGGTGGGGGGGGGGGGGGGTGGGGGGGGGGGGGGGTGGGGGGGGGGGGGGGTGGGGGGGGGGGGGGGTGGGGGGGGGGGGGGGTGGGGGGGGGGGGGGGTGGGGGGGGGGGGGGGTGGGGGGGGGGGGGGGTGGGGGGGGGGGGGGGTGGGGGGGGGGGGGGGTGGGGGGGGGGGGGGGTGGGGGGGGGGGGGGGTGGGGGGGGGGGGGGGTGGGGGGGGGGGGGGGTGGGGGGGGGGGGGGGTGGGGGGGGGGGGGGGTGGGGGGGGGGGGGGGTGGGGGGGGGGGGGGGTGGGGGGGGGGGGGGGTGGGGGGGGGGGGGGGTGGGGGGGGGGGGGGGTGGGGGGGGGGGGGGGTGGGGGGGGGGGGGGGTGGGGGGGGGGGGGGGTGGGGGGGGGGGGGGGTGGGGGGGGGGGGGGGTGGGGGGGGGGGGGGGTGGGGGGGGGGGGGGGTGGGGGGGGGGGGGGGTGGGGGGGGGGGGGGGTGGGGGGGGGGGGGGGTGGGGGGGGGGGGGGGTGGGGGGGGGGGGGGGTGGGGGGGGGGGGGGGTGGGGGGGGGGGGGGGTGGGGGGGGGGGGGGGTGGGGGGGGGGGGGGGTGGGGGGGGGGGGGGGTGGGGGGGGGGGGGGGTGGGGGGGGGGGGGGGTGGGGGGGGGGGGGGGTGGGGGGGGGGGGGGGTGGGGGGGGGGGGGGGTGGGGGGGGGGGGGGGTGGGGGGGGGGGGGGGTGGGGGGGGGGGGGGGTGGGGGGGGGGGGGGGTGGGGGGGGGGGGGGGTGGGGGGGGGGGGGGGTGGGGGGGGGGGGGGGTGGGGGGGGGGGGGGGTGGGGGGGGGGGGGGGTGGGGGGGGGGGGGGGTGGGGGGGGGGGGGGGTGGGGGGGGGGGGGGGTGGGGGGGGGGGGGGGTGGGGGGGGGGGGGGGTGGGGGGGGGGGGGGGTGGGGGGGGGGGGGGGTGGGGGGGGGGGGGGGTGGGGGGGGGGGGGGGTGGGGGGGGGGGGGGGTGGGGGGGGGGGGGGGTGGGGGGGGGGGGGGGTGGGGGGGGGGGGGGGTGGGGGGGGGGGGGGGTGGGGGGGGGGGGGGGTGGGGGGGGGGGGGGGTGGGGGGGGGGGGGGGTGGGGGGGGGGGGGGGTGGGGGGGGGGGGGGGTGGGGGGGGGGGGGGGTGGGGGGGGGGGGGGGTGGGGGGGGGGGGGGGTGGGGGGGGGGGGGGGTGGGGGGGGGGGGGGGTGGGGGGGGGGGGGGGTGGGGGGGGGGGGGGGTGGGGGGGGGGGGGGGTGGGGGGGGGGGGGGGTGGGGGGGGGGGGGGGTGGGGGGGGGGGGGGGTGGGGGGGGGGGGGGGTGGGGGGGGGGGGGGGTGGGGGGGGGGGGGGGTGGGGGGGGGGGGGGGTGGGGGGGGGGGGGGGTGGGGGGGGGGGGGGGTGGGGGGGGGGGGGGGTGGGGGGGGGGGGGGGTGGGGGGGGGGGGGGGTGGGGGGGGGGGGGGGTGGGGGGGGGGGGGGGTGGGGGGGGGGGGGGGTGGGGGGGGGGGGGGGTGGGGGGGGGGGGGGGTGGGGGGGGGGGGGGGTGGGGGGGGGGGGGGGTGGGGGGGGGGGGGGGTGGGGGGGGGGGGGGGTGGGGGGGGGGGGGGGTGGGGGGGGGGGGGGGTGGGGGGGGGGGGGGGTGGGGGGGGGGGGGGGTGGGGGGGGGGGGGGGTGGGGGGGGGGGGGGGTGGGGGGGGGGGGGGGTGGGGGGGGGGGGGGGTGGGGGGGGGGGGGGGTGGGGGGGGGGGGGGGTGGGGGGGGGGGGGGGTGGGGGGGGGGGGGGGTGGGGGGGGGGGGGGGTGGGGGGGGGGGGGGGTGGGGGGGGGGGGGGGTGGGGGGGGGGGGGGGTGGGGGGGGGGGGGGGTGGGGGGGGGGGGGGGTGGGGGGGGGGGGGGGTGGGGGGGGGGGGGGGTGGGGGGGGGGGGGGGTGGGGGGGGGGGGGGGTGGGGGGGGGGGGGGGTGGGGGGGGGGGGGGGTGGGGGGGGGGGGGGGTGGGGGGGGGGGGGGGTGGGGGGGGGGGGGGGTGGGGGGGGGGGGGGGTGGGGGGGGGGGGGGGTGGGGGGGGGGGGGGGTGGGGGGGGGGGGGGGTGGGGGGGGGGGGGGGTGGGGGGGGGGGGGGGTGGGGGGGGGGGGGGGTGGGGGGGGGGGGGGGTGGGGGGGGGGGGGGGTGGGGGGGGGGGGGGGTGGGGGGGGGGGGGGGTGGGGGGGGGGGGGGGTGGGGGGGGGGGGGGGTGGGGGGGGGGGGGGGTGGGGGGGGGGGGGGGTGGGGGGGGGGGGGGGTGGGGGGGGGGGGGGGTGGGGGGGGGGGGGGGTGGGGGGGGGGGGGGGTGGGGGGGGGGGGGGGTGGGGGGGGGGGGGGGTGGGGGGGGGGGGGGGTGGGGGGGGGGGGGGGTGGGGGGGGGGGGGGGTGGGGGGGGGGGGGGGTGGGGGGGGGGGGGGGTGGGGGGGGGGGGGGGTGGGGGGGGGGGGGGGTGGGGGGGGGGGGGGGTGGGGGGGGGGGGGGGTGGGGGGGGGGGGGGGTGGGGGGGGGGGGGGGTGGGGGGGGGGGGGGGTGGGGGGGGGGGGGGGTGGGGGGGGGGGGGGGTGGGGGGGGGGGGGGGTGGGGGGGGGGGGGGGTGGGGGGGGGGGGGGGTGGGGGGGGGGGGGGGTGGGGGGGGGGGGGGGTGGGGGGGGGGGGGGGTGGGGGGGGGGGGGGGTGGGGGGGGGGGGGGGTGGGGGGGGGGGGGGGTGGGGGGGGGGGGGGGTGGGGGGGGGGGGGGGTGGGGGGGGGGGGGGGTGGGGGGGGGGGGGGGTGGGGGGGGGGGGGGGTGGGGGGGGGGGGGGGTGGGGGGGGGGGGGGGTGGGGGGGGGGGGGGGTGGGGGGGGGGGGGGGTGGGGGGGGGGGGGGGTGGGGGGGGGGGGGGGTGGGGGGGGGGGGGGGTGGGGGGGGGGGGGGGTGGGGGGGGGGGGGGGTGGGGGGGGGGGGGGGTGGGGGGGGGGGGGGGTGGGGGGGGGGGGGGGTGGGGGGGGGGGGGGGTGGGGGGGGGGGGGGGTGGGGGGGGGGGGGGGTGGGGGGGGGGGGGGGTGGGGGGGGGGGGGGGTGGGGGGGGGGGGGGGTGGGGGGGGGGGGGGGTGGGGGGGGGGGGGGGTGGGGGGGGGGGGGGGTGGGGGGGGGGGGGGGTGGGGGGGGGGGGGGGTGGGGGGGGGGGGGGGTGGGGGGGGGGGGGGGTGGGGGGGGGGGGGGGTGGGGGGGGGGGGGGGTGGGGGGGGGGGGGGGTGGGGGGGGGGGGGGGTGGGGGGGGGGGGGGGTGGGGGGGGGGGGGGGTGGGGGGGGGGGGGGGTGGGGGGGGGGGGGGGTGGGGGGGGGGGGGGGTGGGGGGGGGGGGGGGTGGGGGGGGGGGGGGGTGGGGGGGGGGGGGGGTGGGGGGGGGGGGGGGTGGGGGGGGGGGGGGGTGGGGGGGGGGGGGGGTGGGGGGGGGGGGGGGTGGGGGGGGGGGGGGGTGGGGGGGGGGGGGGGTGGGGGGGGGGGGGGGTGGGGGGGGGGGGGGGTGGGGGGGGGGGGGGGTGGGGGGGGGGGGGGGTGGGGGGGGGGGGGGGTGGGGGGGGGGGGGGGTGGGGGGGGGGGGGGGTGGGGGGGGGGGGGGGTGGGGGGGGGGGGGGGTGGGGGGGGGGGGGGGTGGGGGGGGGGGGGGGTGGGGGGGGGGGGGGGTGGGGGGGGGGGGGGGTGGGGGGGGGGGGGGGTGGGGGGGGGGGGGGGTGGGGGGGGGGGGGGGTGGGGGGGGGGGGGGGTGGGGGGGGGGGGGGGTGGGGGGGGGGGGGGGTGGGGGGGGGGGGGGGTGGGGGGGGGGGGGGGTGGGGGGGGGGGGGGGTGGGGGGGGGGGGGGGTGGGGGGGGGGGGGGGTGGGGGGGGGGGGGGGTGGGGGGGGGGGGGGGTGGGGGGGGGGGGGGGTGGGGGGGGGGGGGGGTGGGGGGGGGGGGGGGTGGGGGGGGGGGGGGGTGGGGGGGGGGGGGGGTGGGGGGGGGGGGGGGTGGGGGGGGGGGGGGGTGGGGGGGGGGGGGGGTGGGGGGGGGGGGGGGTGGGGGGGGGGGGGGGTGGGGGGGGGGGGGGGTGGGGGGGGGGGGGGGTGGGGGGGGGGGGGGGTGGGGGGGGGGGGGGGTGGGGGGGGGGGGGGGTGGGGGGGGGGGGGGGTGGGGGGGGGGGGGGGTGGGGGGGGGGGGGGGTGGGGGGGGGGGGGGGTGGGGGGGGGGGGGGGTGGGGGGGGGGGGGGGTGGGGGGGGGGGGGGGTGGGGGGGGGGGGGGGTGGGGGGGGGGGGGGGTGGGGGGGGGGGGGGGTGGGGGGGGGGGGGGGTGGGGGGGGGGGGGGGTGGGGGGGGGGGGGGGTGGGGGGGGGGGGGGGTGGGGGGGGGGGGGGGTGGGGGGGGGGGGGGGTGGGGGGGGGGGGGGGTGGGGGGGGGGGGGGGTGGGGGGGGGGGGGGGTGGGGGGGGGGGGGGGTGGGGGGGGGGGGGGGTGGGGGGGGGGGGGGGTGGGGGGGGGGGGGGGTGGGGGGGGGGGGGGGTGGGGGGGGGGGGGGGTGGGGGGGGGGGGGGGTGGGGGGGGGGGGGGGTGGGGGGGGGGGGGGGTGGGGGGGGGGGGGGGTGGGGGGGGGGGGGGGTGGGGGGGGGGGGGGGTGGGGGGGGGGGGGGGTGGGGGGGGGGGGGGGTGGGGGGGGGGGGGGGTGGGGGGGGGGGGGGGTGGGGGGGGGGGGGGGTGGGGGGGGGGGGGGGTGGGGGGGGGGGGGGGTGGGGGGGGGGGGGGGTGGGGGGGGGGGGGGGTGGGGGGGGGGGGGGGTGGGGGGGGGGGGGGGTGGGGGGGGGGGGGGGTGGGGGGGGGGGGGGGTGGGGGGGGGGGGGGGTGGGGGGGGGGGGGGGTGGGGGGGGGGGGGGGTGGGGGGGGGGGGGGGTGGGGGGGGGGGGGGGTGGGGGGGGGGGGGGGTGGGGGGGGGGGGGGGTGGGGGGGGGGGGGGGTGGGGGGGGGGGGGGGTGGGGGGGGGGGGGGGTGGGGGGGGGGGGGGGTGGGGGGGGGGGGGGGTGGGGGGGGGGGGGGGTGGGGGGGGGGGGGGGTGGGGGGGGGGGGGGGTGGGGGGGGGGGGGGGTGGGGGGGGGGGGGGGTGGGGGGGGGGGGGGGTGGGGGGGGGGGGGGGTGGGGGGGGGGGGGGGTGGGGGGGGGGGGGGGTGGGGGGGGGGGGGGGTGGGGGGGGGGGGGGGTGGGGGGGGGGGGGGGTGGGGGGGGGGGGGGGTGGGGGGGGGGGGGGGTGGGGGGGGGGGGGGGTGGGGGGGGGGGGGGGTGGGGGGGGGGGGGGGTGGGGGGGGGGGGGGGTGGGGGGGGGGGGGGGTGGGGGGGGGGGGGGGTGGGGGGGGGGGGGGGTGGGGGGGGGGGGGGGTGGGGGGGGGGGGGGGTGGGGGGGGGGGGGGGTGGGGGGGGGGGGGGGTGGGGGGGGGGGGGGGTGGGGGGGGGGGGGGGTGGGGGGGGGGGGGGGTGGGGGGGGGGGGGGGTGGGGGGGGGGGGGGGTGGGGAACTCTGACGGGACCTACCACACCTGGCTCAGCATCGAGGTGGACTCCCAGGAGAGGGACCTGGGGGGGGGTTGTATCCCTGTTTTAAAGGACTGTGGGCAACATGTCCAGGGGGGCTGATAGCTGGTTGGGTGGGGGCAGGAAATGTGTCTGGATTGTGTTGCTTGCAAAAAGTTCTAAAGCCATGGCCAGCTTCCTCCAGTGATTTGAGATCCACTGACTGGACATTCTCTACTCAAAAGTTTGGAGAGCTGCCGCCAGGCAGAATAATGATCTTTTCCTTTCCCTTTCATCCTCAGCCTCCAACTTGGCGCTCGTCTTGGGCTTCGTCGGGGGTGTCCTGGCTGCTCTCATCCTGCTGACTGCTGGGGTCGCCTTCTGCATGAGTAAGTAAGCAGTGAATGCCTCAACTGGGCAGAATGCGTTTGTGTGTCTCTGTGCGATTCTTGCGATGGTGGTAGCACTTCCAAGCACCATGCACTCGGAACCATAAACTCAAAGACACATAAAATATATACTTTAAAGTTATTTAAGTAAAATTATTGAAACACAAAATTAAAACCAACTGTGAAAAGCATCAAGGTGCTTACAAATACACAGGTAAATAACAAAGGCTAGCTTCTACATACCACAGTGAACTCTTAACAAACAAAAACTTACTCGATGTCTCAAGTACATGTGCAGAGTTCCAGTAGCATTGCATGCAAAATGGACGGTAAGGGAAAAAGGAATCAGGAAGGGTAATTAGCCAATATTGTGTAAACTACTTCATGTTTTTTGCTGACCACAACAGGTAGTGATTGACCAATCAGGGCACACTTAAATCAGAATCTTCCAGACCCAATGAACTGTGAGCTAGTTTCTCCCCTCCCATACAAAACAGAACTTCTCCAATGTACTCCGGGTAACTGGTTTCAGCTGGATTCCAGTGAGCAAGGATGACAACATTATTCTCTTATTGAATAGATAAACACTGTCTTAATTAACAGCACCTGCACATTTGAACCCTGCAACTCATGGCAGAAGGCGCAAAGATTTTTTCTATTCCTTAGCTTTCAAAATGGACTCTCTTGACAACCTGCTCTAAGGATTGTGGGGATGGCAGGCAGAGGGCCCCTGGCAGTGGCAGATAGCGCTCCCACATCGGATGGTGCCCACAAACCATAGTCTCATAATGTTATTTTGAGCATGGACTGGCAAGTATTTGTTTATTAGTTTATTTTAAAATATTTATAGCCTGGCGTTTGCTAGAAGGACCCAAATTGGCTTACAGCAAAAGTCATCCTAAACAAACAAGACCAGCCCTAGAAATCTCCTATACAACATGTCAAAAGTGGGGTAGTTGCAGGTCTTTCCTGCAGTGGGGAGGTGGAAGCAAGGCCATGCATCTGGTTTCTCCTACCCTGCCTAGAACTCTGGCCTGAAGATCTGCCCCCCCCCCCCCAGCCTCCATATGGTAGAGAGGGAGGGTTTCTGCATGTGAGAGGGAAATGTTCCTCTCGTTGCGAACCCGCAAAATCCAAATTTCAGGGTGGTGGAGGGCAAATGAGGTCATCTTG
This sequence comes from Sphaerodactylus townsendi, assembly GCF_021028975.2. Lineage (NCBI taxonomy): Eukaryota > Metazoa > Chordata > Lepidosauria > Squamata > Sphaerodactylidae > Sphaerodactylus > Sphaerodactylus townsendi. Next base: position 3,328,284 of record NC_059427.1, read on the forward strand.
TCCCCCGGCTAGATTTTCCCCCAGAACTTAAATCCACTGGGAATTACTGAAACCCTGCTGACTTCAGTGGGATGCCTCTTACAGAACACATTTCTCATTGTGAAGAGGAATCTTCCTTTTTAAAATTATTATTATTATTTATTGGTCTTGTATACCGCCCTCCCCCAGAGGGCTCAGGGCGGGGGACAACATGAATATAACAAGTAGAGCACAAAATAACCTAATCAACCATAAATAAATAAATAAATAAATATAGGCTCTATACATATTAAAATACTAAACCCCATTAAAATACAGCATTCTAAGTTACAAGTTACAGAATACAACAGATGGTGTCCCACAACTAAAAAAACCCTGAGAGGGGAACGGCAGGGTCCATTGATGTTATTAAGGTGGGGGGGGGGGGGGTTGATGCCAGGATTCCAAGAACCCAGGCCTGTCTGCTCCCCTTCTTCCTTGGGGTCTCTAAACAGGGTCACGTATCTTGCCTGGAGGACTGGGGAGTCATGCCTGCTGCTGCTCTGATACTTGAGGAGGGACATCTGTCTGCTCCTCTGTAAGGATAAACAAGCAGCATCCCTGTTTTCTGTAACGAAGAATAACCTGGCGAAGCATTAGAAAATTGGTTAAGGGGAAACTGGAGGATCATCTACAGGTGGGTGGGGCACTGAGAACCCAAGAGACCAGCTTCACTGTTCAGGATGTAGGTGGATGGATGGTCTCCGGGTGTATTTTCTGGCTCTAATTCCTTGGTTCTCTCTGCAGAAAAACGGCAAGAGCAGCGCTACATAGCAGCAGCAAGTGAGTCCTGTCTTTTCTTCTCTCGGGTGTTCATTCAGCACAGAAGCTGGGGGCAGGTGGGGTGGGTGTCCATTGAAGGATCAGATGATTAGCACTGCTCAGAGGAAATGATGTCGGTCACAAGGAAAGAGATCCAGGAGCAAATTGCCCTAGGTTGTTTGGGGGGGGCGGGGGGAGGGATTCATAGCAACGACTTGCTCAGTACGGGTCCCAACGTCCAGATGCAACTAATTAGTGCTACAGCTTGTACAACCGGATGCATTCCATTGACTGCAGAGGCCTAGGAAACAAGTATATTGGTTTATTACACAAATTCACTGATACAAGATTCATTGTATCGTTGAAGTGACTAAAAAGGAAATATATAACCTATAGGTTTGAATGAATTGTTGAATGAATTGAAGCGTATTCATATATGTAATCTACTGTGATTGGAAAATATTGTAAATAGTCTTGCACATTCAGTGGGAATATTTGTTTGGTATATTGATTAGTTTGGCAGATTCCACAATGCAGTTTGCCATTGCAGTATTTATATGCAATGTTTTTGTAATTTTGGATCATATATTTCTTGATGACTTCCGTTGCATAAGGTCGTTTATACTAATGGAATTAAGAGCAGGGGTGGATGAGCTTGGAACATTAAAACAGAGAAACTCCAGAAGGTTGATGATGACTCTCTAATGGTTGGAGAGGAGGTTTAAGATTAAATCAACTTTTGGGAGAAAGGGGCGCAGAGTGATCTAGTCAGTTTGCTGATGGATTCAGTGTGTGGGCATTTGCAAGTTCTTTGTGTGGTTGGAGCCAGTTGAATCTTTTCAAGGTTGAGTGGCTGAGCCTTCAGAGAAGGCGCATTGTCTGATGCTGGGCATACTTGATGCGGGAGGGGGAAAGACTCACGTCATGTGTCAGGCAAGCCCTCTTGAAATCAAATTAAGTTTTGGCATCCATCTTACCCTTGCTCTGCTCCAGGAGTTTGAGCCATCTATGATACCATGACTGATAGGGCCTTCAGGAACACCCCCTCTGTCTGGCTATAGGCGTGCATACAAGGAATGGAAAGAGAGCCTTTAGGTAGAGAAGACGAAGGGACTGAAGTCCAGGGGGACGGAATGATGGTGAGGACGCTTGGCTCGGAAGCAGGACCTGGAGAAAAAGAGAAACAGGCAAGGTGTGGATTTAAGGCAGTTGTGGTCTCCTGAGCCCCTGGTCTGCTAAGGCATTTGCAATCTCAGATCAAGGAGGATCAACAGTGGTAGCCATAGATCGACTTCTCCTCCATAAATCTGTCCAAGCCCCTTTTAAAGCTATCCAGGTTAGTGGCCATCACCACCTCCTGTGGCAGCATATTCCAAACAACAATCACACGTTGTGTGAAGAAGTGTTTCCTTTTATTAGTCCTAATTCTTCCCCCCAGCATTTTCAATGTATGCCTCCTGGTTTTAGTACTGTGAGAAAGAGAGAAAAATTTCTCTCTGTCCACTTTTTCTATCCCATGCATAATTTTATAGACTTCAATCATATCCCCCCTCAGACGTCTCCTCTCCAAACTAAAGAGTCCCAAATGCTGCAGCCTCTCCTCATAAGGAAGGTGCTCCAATCCTTCAATCATCCTCGTTGCCCTTCTCTGCACTTTTTCTATCTCTTTGATATCCTTTTTGAGATATGGCGATCAGAACTGGACACAGTACTCCAAGTGTGGTCGTACCACTGCTTTTTATAAGGGCATGACAATCTTTGCAGTTTTATTATTAATACCTTTCCTAATTATCACCAGCATAGAGTTTGCCTTTTTCACAGATGAGGGAGCTTACCTCCTCTCTCTCCTGCCGCAGCAGCAGGCGCACACCTGAAGTACTCTTGCTTTCTGCGGGGAAAGCCAAAAGCAAAAGCAGGAGGTTCTTCCTTGTATGTTGGTACTTGGAAGTTTGCCACGCACCATGACTGCTCCCCACATATAGTTTTCTACACCAGGGCTCAGTTGCTGGATCACAGTAATTGGCCGCTGTGTAATTGTCACAAATTAGAATGACCTCTGGTTGTGGGTCCCAAGTAAATTGATTATTCTGTAGGTATCTCTGTCCATTTGTTTGTTTGCATGATGCAGACTTATCCTTGGTCCATCACGGCCACTCTTGTCTGCTCAAGCTAAAGGCAGCTCTCCCCTGTCTCAAGCTTAGGGCATTTAAATACCTTACCATCTTTACTAGGGGAAGGCAGAGTATAAATTGAATAATTTTTTTAAAATCAAAATTGGAGATGCCAGGGATTGAACCTGGGACCAGAGGCTCAAGCTGGAGCCGCAGCCCCTCCCCACCCTCCTGAATTCCTCCGGAACCCATTCGTCCGGGTCAAATGATATGTTTTGTTAGGGATCCAGGATCAGATATTCTGCACTGTGGACTTTCTTAACTCTAAAAACCACGGAGGGTGTGTGGTATTCATACTGGATCTGAAGGGTTTGGAAGCCTTCTCCACGATTAAACCAGGGGTAAAACAGGATTGCTCCCTGGCGTCCTCTCCATCCCTGCCTCTGCCCTGCTCCTTGGTATACTGAGGACTTGCAAGGTATGAAGCGGGGATTGAGCTGACTGAAGGGAATGTGGAGGAAGTCTTATTGATGAGGGGGCAAGAACATCTTATAGGACACCATCCACCCTCTGACGCATGTTGATTGTCATGGAATGATGCTATTGCTAGAGCAAAAGGAAATCACACGTGACTATGAAAAGCATCTTTGCCTTTTGATCTCCTGGAGGGAGAACAGGAAGCCATGCAAAGGTGCCAGGATGCAACTTCAAAGGCCTAAATTACCTCATGGCCGGAACACAGTTTTCCTGAGAAGGTGAAAACAAAGGATTTTAGATTCCATCTTGGGTCAGAGAAGCATCTCTGGGCCATGGGTTCCCAGAATGTGGCCAAAAGGAATCCGAAAGGGATGTGCTAGCTAAGAAATCTCTGTAACTGAAGTTTGTTTTATTTCTTTGTTTTGAATTTTTGCAATTAAAATCATTGAGAACTCAGCTGGCGTGGAGTTTTGAAGCAAAGGACCCAGATCTTACGGAAGCAAGCTTGCTACCCTGCAGGCTTGGCGTGACATTGATAATTCTGTGATGGCTTCAAGACTCTCATTTTGTTTTGTTTTTTAGTTGCTGTGCCTGAAGCATAAGAAGAGAACAAAGAGGACCTACTCAAGGATTCAGGGGATCGCTTTACTCACCTAATACAAGATGGCGCCGAGGTAGCAGCAGCAGAAGCAGCAGCAGCTTTAATCTCTGTCCAAAACCTCTAAGACCTCTCTTCAGAAGGAAAGTCCTAAGCTGTTGGAGTTTGTCTTCAATAAACTTTCCAGCAAAGACAGGATATTTGAGCCACTACAGAAGACGTTAGAGATGGAGATTTATAGAGATGGAGTACTACCCTGCCTGCCGTTTCTGCTGCCCTCATTTGGCCGCACCCACATCCCAGCACTGTTTTGGCTGGTTTTGGCCGGCTGCGCTACGCTACCTAGGGGAGTTCTCCAGGCTATCTGGTGACTTTTCAATGACTTCCTGGCTCCTTGGGGAGTTTTTCTGGCTTCCTGGTGGCTGATGTTGGCCCTGTTTTTGGCAGCAGTAGAGTGGAGTGGAATGGAATGGAGCAGGACCGGTGACTGCAAAGCGGGGTCCCCATAGGCCTTGGTTTTTCAACGACTCTCTTGGACTGATACAGTGGCAAAGGTGACCCCCTCCCCCAGAGACTGTAGAATGGAGTGGAGCAGAATGGGGAGTGGAACACAGTGGGGCCGCCCGCTGAACTGTTGTCATCCCTGTGGCTATTGTTGTTGATGCCGCCACCGCTGTTGTGCACTTTAGATGATTCTTGGTGAGGCAGTGGCCTGAATATTAGACTGGTCTGTCAGCCTGAAGAGGGTGAAGATAGCTGTGACTATAAGTGTGGAGAAATTGTCTATTTTAGTCTAACAGCAGTCATGTTTGAGAGGCCCTTTCCTTCTCAAAATAAAATCTGCTTTGTAATTTTCTTTTCTTTGTTAAGTGATAATGTGTGTAGCCTGTGCTTAATTGGCAAAGTGATTGTATTGGCTTAATTGGCAAAGTGATTGTAAGTTTGTTCTGTCATAGCCTTTCACGATTGTAAGGACCCAACCCTTTTTCCTGATTCTCTTGGAAGTGCTCCATATCAGCCTGCCTTGCACCCGAAAAGGATTCTTTTTCATTTGGTTACTGTACAAAACCTAAGGCTACACAGTTATATATTTTTTTATTTTATTGTTTTAGTTTTAATATTATTTGTTTTGGCTTTAACCCAGCTTCCTTTCTGGTTTTTTTTGCAAATGTCGTTATAGATGTTACTAAGGGTTATTTGCCTCCAAATAAAACAAAAAATATTTTTACAAGAGAAGTTTTTTTACTTGAGTGATTTTGTTTGGACCAAGTAGGATCCATGCAGAACAAGGAATAGCCTTGCTTCACAACAAGAGTATAAGATCCTGGATTTGCTGAATGAGGTGATCTTGGAGGAAATGATTTGATTCTATTCTGTTTAGTTGTTGGGAATTCATGATGCTGCTGCTTGATTTTTGTACTTGATTTTTGTTAATTGACTGTTTTTTTAATTGATTGTTGGGTATTGGCAAATGAGTGGCAGTCAACCACTGGTCTGCTTTTTGTCCACTGTTGATTGACTGGGTGGCAGCCAATTACAGGCCAGCCCTGATTTTTCTTTTTTTCTGATTTGTTTGGGGTTTTGTTTGTAGGTAGCTTGGAGGTGTTGTAGGTAGTTTGGAGGTGTCAGTTTGGAGATGTTATTCGTCAATGAAACTGAGACTGATATGTGGAGCAGGCAGGAACATCAATGTGTCTTGTCGTCCAGGCAGGGACTCGGGTGGGATATGGTAAGACAGGGCAGACAATGGTGGTAGGCATGGATGGTATTATAGACAGAGGACAAGATGCAGGATTGGTCTCTCTCTGGCTAACCCATGACCTATCTCACAACATGCAGGTGGCAGAGTGGTAGATGCTGCTCCATGGGTTTGAGGCAGAGGACTCTCAAATCACCTCCCATTTTTACTGGGAGAAGGCTGAGTATAAATTGAAATTAAAAATTACACAAAATTTCTGCAGAGGCCAATCTGCTGGTGGTCCCCGGCCCCTCTATGATGCGGCTGGCCTCCACGCGGGCCAGGGCCTTTACGGCACTGGCCCCGGCCTGGTGGAACACCCTTCCTCCAGCTGTCCGGGCCCTGCGGGACCTGGGTGAGTTCCGCAGGGCCTGTAAGACCGTGTTGTTCCACCAGGCCTTTGGAGTGTCCAGCTGCTAATATGGTGCCCCCTCACTGCTCTGTGCCTGGGGCAGTTACATCAGGGTCCCCTCATGTGAGGAGCCCCCTCATATGGGGAGCCCCACTGGCCCCCCCTCAGGGAGGGAGGTTTTTAAATTGGGGCCAGACGCCTTCTATATATTTATTTATTATGTATTATGGTTACTTGCTGTTTTTATGAGTTTTAAGCTATTTTATGGGATGGAGCCTATGTATTTATATTTGTATGATTGCTCCTGTTGTTCACCGCCCGGAGCCCCCCGGGGATCGGGCGGTATATAAATTGAAAAAATAAATAAATAAAATAAATAAAAAATAATAAAATACACTTGAACAAGAAGAAGAAGAAGAAGAAGAGTTTGGATTTATATCCCCCCTTTCTCTCCTGCAGGAGACTCAAAGGGGCTGACAATCTCCTTGCCCTTCCCCCCTCGCAACAAACACCCTGTGAGGTGGGTGGGGCTGAGAGAGGTCCGAGAAGCTGTGACTAGCCCAAGGTCACCCAGCTGGCGTGTGTGGGAGTGCCCAGGCTAATCTGAATCCCCCAGATAAGCCTCCACAGCTCAGGCGGCAGAGCAGGGAATCAAACCCGGTTCCTCCAGATTAGATACACGAGCTCTTAACCTCCTATGCCACTGCTGCTCCTCAAGAGAATCAGTAAACCTTGATTTGATTATGAGTGTTTTCAGGCAAAAAAAGAATTAATTTCTATATATAAAACTTCCCTAAATTGTGACTTGGATATGAGAGCAGAGATGCAATTGGCATTAATAGGACAAAAAAACTTTGTAAACACATCATAACTTAGGAGAAGAAACAATATACTAAGGTAATATGGCAAGAACTTATCAGAACAGATTTTTTTCCTTGTCAGGCTCCTGTATACCTGCGAATGAACCGACAGCATTCTTTCAGAACCAGTATTATTTATTATTATTATTTTATTGGACTTATATACCGCCCCATCCCCGAAGGGCTCTGGGCGGTGCACAACATATAAAATACAGTATAAAATAAGTAGTAATTTAAGGCAGCGATAAAAAGTTTTCATTCCTATTTCAATTATAAAACTCAACAAATTAAAGTGGCGTCCAGCATTCCAGTAATAAAAATCCCTCCCCCCTCAGAGAGGGAGGCATGGCGAGTCTTGTTGGATGACAGGTGGCCCAGTTGTCAAGGGCCGAAGAAAGGGGGCACTATTAGCAGCTGGTTCCTCCAAAGGCCCGGCGGAACAGCTCCGTCTTACAGGCCCTGCGGAACTCCCCAAGGTCCCGCAGGGCCCGGACAGCTGGTGGAAGAGCGTTCCACCAGGCCGGGGCCAGGGCCGTAAAGGTCCTGGCCCGTGTGGAGGCCAGCCGCACCACTGAAGGGCCAGGGACCACCAGTAAATTGGCCTCCGCGGATCGGAGAGGCCGTGTAGGGACATATGGGGTGATGCGGTCTCTAAGATACGATGGTCCCAGGCCGCGAATGGCCTTGAAGGTCAACACCAGTACCTTGAAGATGATCCGGAACTCTACTGGAAGCCAATGCAGCTGGCGCAGCACAGGCTGGATGTGCTCCCAGGCAGCGCTGCCTGTCAGCAAGCGCGCCGCTGCATGCTGAACCAGTTTTAATCTCCGGATCAAACGCAAGGGAAGGCCCGCGTAGAGCGAGTTACAATAGTCTAATCTGGAGATGACCGTTGCATGGATCACAGAGGCCAGATCCGTTTGGGAGAGGAAGGGGGCCAGCCGCCGGGCCTGACGAAGGTGGAAAAAAGCAGCCCGGGTTGTATGGGCCACCTGGGTCTCCATAGAGAGAGACAAATCCAGGTGGACCCCCAGGCTGCGCACGGAGGGGGTCGGCGCCAATGTGGCCCCCTCCCAAACCAATACATGATGAATGTATTTCTCCCACCTTGTTGGGTCCTATAGAAAATTTACAAAAGTGACCCCCTGTTACACCCAAGGAAATAAAATGATACATAAAACATTTAATAGCTGGTAAAGCCTTAGGTTTAGATGGAATTCCCTCAAAACTTTTGAAAGAGAATATAGATTGGTGGGCACAATACCTGGCCAATCTATTTCCATATATAGATACATCTGGATGTATTCCAAAATATTGGGGTGTGGCTATTATTGTTCCTGTCTATTAAACAGGTAGTAAAAGAGATCCTGCTAACTATAGGCCAGTTAGCTTGCTGAACGTAATAAGTAAAATTTACTCAATTTAAATAGAACAAGAGAATTGTATTGCATTGGAACAAGCAGTATTTCGAGAAGGAAGATCTACAACAGAAAACTGTTTGGTTTTATAACATTTTACAACATTTAAATCAGCTTTTGATTTAATATCCAGGCAAAAACTTTGGCAGAAATTAATTTCTCAACATTTCCATTATACGAGAAATTGTATCTTACAGTCTTAGTGACTTGAAAGCTTTGGGTACATCTCTTTTCTTTGTTGGTTACTTTATTCTGTACCTCCCCACCTGATAGTTATTACTGCTTGTAATTGTGTTTAATTGATTTATTTTAGTCAATTGATTTTATGATTAAATTTGGGGGGTTTTATTCAAATCCTGTTGGATGTTTTTATTGCATTTTTATTTTGCTTACTGTAATACCCTGTTTCCCCAAAAATAAGACATCCCCTGAAAATAAGATGTAGTAGAGGTTTTGCTAAAGTGCTAAATATAAAGCATCCCCTGAAAGTAAGATGTAGCAAAGTTTTTGTTTGGAAGCATGCCCGTCGAACAGAACACCAGAACATGCAGCTGTGGAGCGGAAAAATAAGACATCCCCTGAAAACAAGACATAGCGCATCTTGGGGAGCAAAAATTAATATAAGACACTGTCTTATTTTTGGGGAAACACGGTAATAAAGAAATTAGCACTTCAAGGGAATCCATAACCCTTGAAAAAATGCAGAAAAAATGCTGATACAAAATATATGTATTCAGCTTGCTGTATGTTACCACCGTTGCAAAGGGACGTTCTTTCCTTGAACCCTACTCTCCCTTTTACACACTTTGTAGATAACTAGGCTTATCCCTGACACCTTCTTCTCCCATGGGAAAGGGGATAGTTCCGTCAAACCTGGGGGTCTGAAGTCCAAGTGACTGTATGTATCTCTATCTGTTGCAAACCTTGGGTGCCCAGGCACTGAAATAACTCTTTCTCACATTCTTTGGGAAAGTGGGAGAAGGGAATTGTTTGTGAATACAGAAGGGAGCAGAAGCCAGGTTCGTCAGAACCGGCTTCTTGTAAGCTGGGTGCTTTGTTGCCTTCCAATAAATGCTGCTGATCAACCATCCAGAGTTCATTTATTGATTCAGGGGTGGAGACATATCATTAAGCCAGTTCTCCTGGATTCCCGTGCCTATTACCATTCCTACAGCTATGGATGGAGCTATGGGCGGGACGGCTACCGACAGTGGTTCAGACGATAACAGAAAAGTGTGATCAACCCCGCAGATATCAGGTGATGATTCCTGAGGGATGTAGTTATTGGTGTAATAGACATAAATTGAAATGTAAAAGAAGGGTGGCAGGGGATGATGATAAGAGGTGAAAGGCAACACGGGTCAGCATGTATGCAATATGGCCAGTGGGCGTACAGAGGACAATGGATGACAGTAGATGGTGAAACGTGCGTTCTGCAAATTGGACAAAGGTGTCCCACATATGTAACGTCCTATGGCAGACATGTATTTTCACCCCCCCCCCCCAAAATAGACCTTGACAATTGTAGTATTTGTATAAGATGTGTCTTTTAAAGTATATTTTGTATATATTTCATTTTTCAATGTTTTACTTCTGTGTGTAAAAAAGGGGATGTGGTGTATGTTCCTTTAAATAGGATTGTTCCCTTGACACACTGGATGCTTATTAAGCCTGGTGTTTTATTAATATTCTCCCCATCTCCCCATGCAAAATGGCCTTTGGGGAGGGAAAAGGGGACCCTCTTCCCCAGCAGGGTCGGGCACAGTGGGGGGAACCGGGAGAAAAGGGTGGGGGACTGGCTGGTGCAACTCTGCAACGTTGTTGTTATATTTACTATCCCGCCTGAGCGTGCTCAGAGCAGCGAATTACAAAGATAAAATAGAATGAATGTAAAATCATGACACCCAAACGATAAACCTCATATAAGGCGGCTGAAACAGTCCCCGCCACCCTCAAGTTTAAGGATAGAAAGAAATAGGGGAGGGGGCGGCACGATGGAGGGGGGCTAGCAGGATTTCGGGGAGGGGGAGATCATGCCCCAATTATCACAGCTGTGTCTTGCCTGCCTGCCTGCCCCCCCCCCCACCTCCTTGCCAACATCTCCCCGCAGCCGGATCCAGCCCCTCTGATCCCTGGGGCAGACCCAGGGGGCTTCCTGCGGACCCCACCCCCAAGGAGGAGGGGGCAGGCAATGGAGACCCCTTTTCTGCCTCTGGGGGGGGGGGGTCTGCTCTTCCTGCTTGGGCTTCCAGGGATGAGGGAGGGGCAACAACGCCAATCTCCAGAGGTAACCCAGGGCTGAGCTGCCCCCTCCCCAATGCTACCGGCCTCCTCCAGCCATCCCCTCCCCCAAGCCCCTTTGCAAAGGGGGGGGGCTTTAGAGGAGGTCACCCCCCCCCTCATTGGCTGTCCTTGCACCAAGGAAACGAACTCCTAGAGAGGCTTCCAGAGGCCACTTCCTCCCTTTCTTCTTGGGGTGTGCAGGTGGAAAACTGCCCCCCCCCCACTATCGGCAGCCCCTTCCCGGAGTGAGTCAAGAGGGAGTTGGGGGGCTGATGGGGGGGGGGGATTAGCAGGGCTGGGCAATGTGGGGTGGGTGGAAGGGGGATCAGAGGCCCAGATCCAGGAGAGCCGCCCCCCAGCAAAGCCTGGAGGAGGGGGCTGCTCCCTCTGGCGCCCCTCTTCCCCCCTCCTCTCTGCACAAGGCTGGGGGTGTGTGTGTGTGTGTGAGATGCAGCCCCTTCCCTGCAAAGCCTGGAGGAGGGGGCTGCTCCCTCTGGCGCCCCTCTTCCCCCCTCCTCTCTGCACAAGGCTGGGGGTGTGTGTGTGAGAGAGATGCAGCCCCTTCCCTGCATTGCATCCCTGGCGAGGGATTGAGATTCGCTGGGTGGGGACTCGGGGAGGGGGGGAGGGAGATAGCAAATGAGGGTCTGGGCGAGTCCTCTTGGCGGGGAGGGGGTTTGGGGTGGGGGAAAGGGGGAGAAGAGGAGGGCTGGACTGGGAAGGGGTGTTGCTTAGGGAAAGACCTCCTGGCGGCTGCTCTCAGGGGCGAGAGGCTGGATGCAGAGGGATGGGCAAGGGGAGTCTGTGCCCCCAGCAGAGGGGGAGGGGTGAGCATGAAGACCCCCCCAGCCCCTGTCTGTCCTCTGGGGCATTCAAGGCCTTCGCAAATGAGGCTCATTCAAGGAGCAGCTGAGTCGGCAGAACCCCCCCC